>NC_135639.1:41582500-41770919 GCF_053574225.1 Canis aureus
GAATCGAAAAGAATCGAATTGAAATGAATCCGATCGAAATGAAAAGACTCTACTCGATTCGAATCCAAAAGAATCGAATCCAAAAGAATCGAATTGAATTGAATCAAAAGAAATGAATTTAATTGAATCAAAAAGGAACTAATCGAATCAAATCGAAAAAAATCGAATAGAATCAAATCGAATCAAAAAGAATCGAATAGATTCGAATAAAAAAGAATCGAATTGAGGGATCCCTGGGTGGCGCAGCGGTTTAGCGCCTGCCTTTGGCCCAGGGCGCGATCCTGGAGACCCGGGATCGAATCCCACATCGGGCTTCCGGTGCATGGAGCCTGCTTCTCCCTCTGCCTGTGTCTCTGCCTCTCTGTCTCTCTCTGTGACTATCATAAAAAAAAGAATCGAATTGAATCGAGTTGAAAAAAATCATAAAGAATCAAATCGAAAAGAATCGACTTCCATGTAACGAAAAGTTTCGAATTGAAAAGAATCGAATCGAAACAAAAGAATCGAATCGAATCGACATGAATCAAAAAGAATCGAATCAAAACGAATCGAAAAGAAACAAATCAAGTAGAATCTAAAAGAATCGAATCGAATCAAATCGAAAAAATTCGAATAGAATTGAATCGAAAAGAATAAAAACGAAGCGAACCGAAGAGAATCGATTCGAATCAAAATAAAAAGTATCGTATCAAATCGAATCGAAAAGAATCATATCAAATAGAATCGAAAGAATGGAATCAAATCTGAAACAATCGAATCGAATCGAAAAGAATCGGATTGAATGGAATCGAATCGAAAAGAATAGAATAGAATCGAAAGAAATCGAATAGAATCAAATCAAATCAAAAAGAATCGAATTGAATTGATCCTAACCAAAATAAGCGAAATGAATCGACTCGAACCGAAAAAAATCAAATCGAAAAGAATCTAACCTCAACGAAAATCATCGAAATGAATAGAATCGAAAAGAATCGAATTGAATCAAATCGAAAAGAATCGAATGGAATCTAATCGAAAAGAATCAAATTGATTCGAATCGAAACAAATTGAATCCAATCGAAAAGAATCTAATTCAATCGATTCGAAAAGAACCGAATTCAATCAAAAGGAATCGATTCGAATGGAATAGAAAAGAATAGAATAGAATAGAATCGAAAAGAATCAAATCGAATCGAAAAGAATCGAATCGAAAAGAATTGAATCGAATCGAAAAGAAACGAATCGAACCGAATCAAAAAGAAAACAATCGAATCGTATCAAATACAAAAGAATCGCTATGAATAGCATAGAATTGAAAAGAATCGAATCAATCGAATTGAAAACAATCGAATCGAAAAGAATCGAATCAAAAAAATTCGAATCGAAACGAAAACAATCGAATCGAATCGAATCTAAAAGAATCGTATTGAATTGAATCGAGTCGAAAAGACTCGAATCAGAAAGACTCGAATCGAATTGAATCAAATCGAAAAGAATCTAATAGAAACCACTCGAACAGAATCAAATCGAAATGATTCAAAATGAATCGAATCGAATAGAATCGAAACGAATCGAAACGAATCGAAACGAAATGAATCGAAGAGAATCGATTAGAATCGAAATGAAAAGAATCGTATTGAATCGAATCGAAAAGAATCAAATCAAATCGAATCGAAAAATTGAATCAAATCGAAAAGAATCCAATCGAATCGAAAAGAATCGAACTGAATGGAATCAAATAGAAAAGAATCGAATCGAATCGAAAAGAATCGAATCAAATTTAATGGAATCGAAAAGAATCGAATTGAATCGAAAAGAATCGAAATGAAACAAATCAGATCAAATGGAAAAGCATCAAATCGAATTGAAAAGAATCGAATCGAATCGAAATGAATCGAATCAGAAAGACTCGAATCGAAAAGAATCGAATTGAAAAGAATCGAATCGAATCGAAAAGACTCGAATCGAATTAAAAATATCAAATCGAATCGAATCGCAAAGAATCGAATTGAAAAGACTCGAATTGAAACGAATCGATTTGAAACGAAAAGAATCGAATCGAATCGAATCGAATCGAATTGAAAGAATCTAATTGAATAGAAAAAAATCGAATAGAAAAGAATCGAACCGAAAAGAAAAGAATCAAATTGAATCAGTCGATTAAATTCTAGTCGAATCGAATCAAAAAGAATGAAATCGAGTCGAATCGAATCGAATCGAAAAGAATCGAATTGTATCTAATCAAAAAGAATCGAATCGTATCGACTCGAATCGAAAAGAATCCAATTGCATCATCGAATGGAAACTAATCGAATTGAATAGAATAGAAAAGAATCGAATCGAATCAAATCGAAAAGAATCAAATTGAATTGATCGAAAAGAATCGAATTGAATCAAATCGAATCGAAATGAAAAGAATCGAATCGATTCAAATAGAAAAGAATCGAATCGAAAAGATTCAAATCGACACGAAAAGAATCGAATCGAATCAAAAATTATCGAATTGATTCGAAAACATTCGAATCGAAAAGAATCGAATTGAAATGAATCCGATCGAAATGAAAAGACTCTACTCGATTCGAATCCAAAAGAATCGAATCCAAAAGAATCGAATTGAATTGAATCAAAAGAAATGAATTGAATTGAATCAAAAAGGAACTAATGGAATCAAATCGAAAAAAATCGAATAGAATCAAATCGAATCAAAAAGAATCGAATAGATTCGAATAAAAAAGAATCGAATTGAGGGATCCCTGGGTGGCGCAGCGGTTTAGCGCCTGCCTTTGGCCCAGGGCGCGATCCTGGAGACCCGGGATCGAATCCCACATCGGGCTTCCGGTGCATGGAGCCTGCTTCTCCCTCTGCCTGTGTCTCTGCCTCTCTGTCTCTCTCTGTGACTATCATAAAAAAAAGAATCGAATTGAATCGCGTTGAAAAAAATCATAAAGAATCAAATCGAAAAGAATCGACTTCCATGTAACGAAAAGTTTCGAATTGAAAAGAATCGAATCGAAACAAAAGAATCGAATCGAATCGACATGAATCAAAAAGAATCGAATCAAAACGAATCGAAAAGAAACAAATCAAGTAGAATCTAAAAGAATCGAATCGAATCAAAGCGAAAAAATTCGAATAGAATTGAATCGAAAAGAATCAAAACGAATCGAACCGAAGAGAATCGATTCGAATCAAAATAAAAAGTATCGTATCAAATCGAATCGAAAAGAATCATATCAAATAGAATCGAAAGAATGGAATCAAATCTGAAACAATCGAATCGAATCGAAAAGAATCGGATTGAATGGAATCGAATCGAAAAGAATAGAATAGAATCGAAAGAAATCGAATAGAATCAAATCAATTCAAAAAGAATCGAATTGAATTGATCCTAACCAAAATAAGCGAAATGAATCGACTCGAACCGAAAAAAATCAAATCGAAAAGAATCTAACCTCAACGAAAATCATCGAAATGAATAGAATCGAAAAGAATCGAATTGAATCAAATCGAAAAGAATCGAATGGAATCTAATCGAAAAGAATCAAATTGATTCGAATCGAAACAAATTGAATCCAATCGAAAAGAATCTAATTCAATCGATTCGAAAAGAACCGAATTCAATCAAAACGAATCGATTCGAATGGAATAGAAAAGAATAGAATAGAATAGAATCGAAAAGAATCAAATCGAATCGAAAAGAATCGAATCGAAAAGAATTGAATCGAATCGAAAAGAAACGAATCGAACCGAATCAAAAAGAAAACAATCGAATCGTATCAAATACAAAAGAATCGCTATGAATAGCATAGAATTGAAAAGAATCGAATCAATCGAATTGAAAACAATCGAATCGAAAAGAATCGAATCAAAAAAATTCGAATCGAAACGAAAACAATCGAATCGAATCGAATCTAAAAGAATCGTATTGAATTAAATCGAGTCGAAAAGACTCGAATCAGAAAGACTCGAATCGAATTGAATCAAATCGAAAAGAATCTAATAGAAACCACTCGAACAGAATCAAATCGAAATGATTCAAAATGAATCGAATCGAATAGAATCGAAACGAATCGAAACGAATCGAAACGAAATGAATCGAAGAGAATCGATTAGAATCGAAATGAAAAGAATCGTATTGAATCGAATCGAAAAGAATCAAATCAAATCGAATCGAAAAATTGAATCAAATCGAAAAGAATCCAATCGAATCGAAAAGAATCGAACTGAATGGAATCAAATAGAAAAGAATCGAATCGAATCGAAAAGAATCGAATCAAATTTAATGGAATCGAAAAGAATCGAATTGAATCGAAAAGAATCGAAATGAAACAAATCAGATCAAATGGAAAAGCATCAAATCGAATTGAAAAGAATCGAATCGAATCGAAATGAATCGAATCAGAAAGACTCGAATCGAAAAGAATCGAATTGAAAAGAATCGAATCGAATCGAAAAGACTCGAATCGAATTAAAAATATCAAATCGAATCGAATCGCAAAGAATCGAATTGAAAAGACTCGAATTGAAACGAATCGATTTGAAACGAAAAGAATCGAATCGAATCGAATCGAATCGAATTGAAAGAATCGAATTGAATAGAAAAAAATCGAATAGAAAAGAATCGAACCGAAAAGAAAAGAATCAAATTGAATCAGTCGATTAAATTCTAGTCGAATCGAATAAAAAGAATGAAATCGAGTCGAATCGAATCGAATCGAAAAGAATCGAATTGTATCTAATCAAAAAGAATCGAATCGTATCGACTCAAATCGAAAAGAATCCAATTGCATCATCGAATGGAAACTAATCGAATTGAATAGAATAGAAAAGAATCGAATCGAATCAAATCGAAAAGAATCAAATTGAATTGATCGAAAAGAATCGAATTGAATCAAATCGAATCGAAATGAAAAGAATCGAATCGATTCAAATAGAAAAGAATCGAATCGAAAAGAATCAAAGCGACACGAAAAGAATCGAATCGAATCAAAAAGTATCGAATTGATTCGAAAACATTCGAATCGAAAAGAATCGAATAGAAATGAATCCGATCGAAATGAAAAGAATCTACTCGATTCGAATCCAAAAGAATCGAATCCAAAAGAATCGAATCGAATCCAAAAGAATCGAATTGAATTGAATCAAAAGAAATGAATTGAATTGAATCAAAAAGGAACTAATCGAATCAAATCGAAAAATCTCGAATAGAATCAAATCGAATCAAAAAGAATCGAATAGATTCGAATAAAAAAGAATCGAATTGAGGGATCCCTGGGTGGCGCAGCGGTTTAGCGCCTGCCTTTGGCCCAGGGCGCGATCCTGGAGACCCGGGATCGAATCCCACATCGGGCTCCTGGTGCATGGAGCCTGCTTCTCCCTCTGCCTGTGTCTCTGCCTCTCTGTCTCTCTCTGTGACTATCATAAAAAAAAGAATCGAATTGAATCGCGTTGAAAAAAATCATAAAGAATCAAATCGAAAAGAATCGAATTCCATGTAACGAAAAGTTTCGAATTGAAAAGAATCGAATCGAAACAAAAGAATCGAATCGAATCGACATGAATCAAAAAGAATCTAATCAAAACGAATCGAAAAGAAACAAATCAAGTAGAATCTAAAAGAATCGAATCGAATCAAATCGAAAAAATTCGAATAGAATTGAATCGAAAAGAATCAAAACGAATCGAACCGAAGAGAATCGATTCGAATCAAAATAAAAAGTATCGTATCAAATCGAATCGAAAAGAATCATATCAAATAGAATCGAAAGAATGGAATCAAATCTAAAACAATCGAATCGAATCGAAAAGAATCAGATTGAATGGAATCGAATCGAAAAGAATAGAATAGAATCGAAAGAAATCGAATAGAATCAAATCAAATCAAAAAGAATCGAATTGAATTGATCCTAACCAAAATAAGCGAAATGAATCGACTCGAATCGAAAAAAATCAAATCGAAAAGAATCTAATCTCAATGAAAATCATCGAAATGAATAGAATTGAAAAGAATCGAATTGAATCAAATCGAAAAGAATCGAATGGAATCCAATCGAAAAGAATCAAATTGATTCGAATCAAAACAAATTGAATCCAATCGAAAAGAATCTAATTCAATCGATTCGAAAAGAATCGAATTCAATCAAAACGAATCGATTCGAATGGAATAGAAAAGAATAGAATAGAATAGAATCGAAAAGAATCCAATCGAATCGAAAAGAATCGAATCGAAAAGAATTGAATCGAATCGAAAAGAAACGAATCGAACCGAATCAAAAAAAAACAATCGAATCGAATCAAATAAAAAAGAATCGCTTTGAATAGCATAGAATTGAAAAGAATCGAATCAATCGAATTGAAAACAATCGAATCGAAAAGAATCGAATCAAAAAAAGTCGAATCGAAACGAAAACAATCGAATCGAATCGAATCTAAAAGAATCGTATTGAATTGAATCGAGTCGAAAAGACTCGAATCAAAAAGACTCGAATCGAATTGAATCAAATCGAAAAGAATCTAATAGAAACCACTCGAACAGAATCAAATCGAAATGATTCAAAATGAATCGAATCGAATAGAATCGAAAAAAATCGAAACGAATCGAAACGAATCGAAACGAAATGAATCGAAGAGAATCGATTAGAATCGAAATGAAAAGAATCGTATTGAATCGAATCGAAAAGAATCAAATCAAATCGAATCGAAAAATTGAATCAAATCGAAAAGAATCCAATCGAATCGAAAAGAATCGAACTGAATGGAATCAAATCGAAAAGAATCGAATCGAATCGAAAAGAATCGAATCAAATTTAATGGAATCGAAAAGAATCGAATTGAATCGAAAAGAATCGAAATGAAACAAATCAGATCAAATGGAAAAGCATCAAATCGAATTGAAAAGAATCGAATCGAAGCGAAATGAATCGAATCAGAAAGACTCGAATCGAAAAGAATCGAATTGAAAAGAATCGAATCGAATCGAAAAGACTCGAATCGAATTAAAAATATCAAATCGAATCGAATCGCAAAGAATCGAATTGAAAAGACTCGAATTGAAACGAATCGATTTGAAACGAAAAGAATCGAATCGAATCGAATTGAAAGAATCGAATTGAATAGAAAAAAATCGAATAGAAAAGAATCGAACCGAAAAGAAAAGAATCAAATTGAATCAGTCGATTAAATTCTAGTCGAATCGAATCAAAAAGAATGAAATCGAGTCGAATCGAATCGAAAAGAATCGAATCGAATCGAAAAGAATCGAATTATATCTAATCAAAAAGAATCGAAACGAATCGACTCGAATCGAAAAGAATCCAATTGCATCATCGAATGGAAACTAATCGAATTGAATAGAATCGAAAAGAATCGAATCGAATCAAATCGAAAACAATCAAATTGACTTGATCGAAAAGAATCGAATTGAATCAAATCGAATCGAAATGAAAAGAAACGAATCGATTCAAATAGAAAAGAATCGAATCGAAAAGAATCAAATCGACACGAAAAGAATCGAATCGAATCAAAAAGTATCGAATTGATTCGAAAACATTCGAATCGAAAAGAATCGAATTGAAATGAATCCGATCGAAATGAAAAGAATCTACTCGATTCGAATCCAAAAGAATCGAATCCAAAAGAATCGAATCGAATCCAAAAGAATCGAATTGAATTGAATCAAAAGAAATGAATTGAATTGAATCAAAAAGGAACTAATCGAATCAAATCGAAAAATCTCGAATAGAATCAAATCGAATCAAAAAGAATCGAATAGATTCGAATAAAAAAGAATCGAATGGAGGGATCCCTGGGTGGCGCAGCGGTTTAGCGCCTGCCTTTTGCCCAGGGCGCGATCCTGGAGACCCGGGATCGAATCCCACATCGGGCTCCTGGTGCATGGAGCCTGCTTCTCCCTCTGCCTGTGTCTCTGCCTCTCTGTCTCTCTCTGTGACTATCATTAAAAAAAGAATCGAATTGAATCGCGTTGAAAAAAATCATAAAGAATCAAATCGAAAAGAATCGAATTTCATGTAACGAAAAGTTTCGAATTGAAAAGAATCGAATCGAAACAAAAGAATCGAATCGAATCGACATGAATCAAAAAGAATCGAATCAAAACGAATCGAAAAGAAACAAATCAAGTAGAATCTAAAAGAATCGAATCGAATCAAATCGAAAAAATTCGAATAGAATTGAATCGAAAAGAATCAAAACGAATCGAACCGAAGAGAATCGATTCGAATCAAAATAAAAAGTATCGTATCAAATCGAATCGAAAAGAATCATATCAAATAGAATCGAAAGAATGGAATCAAATCTAAAACAATCGAATCGAATCGAAAAGAATCGGATTGAATGGAATCGAATCGAAAAGAATAGAATAGAATCGAAAGAAATCGAATAGAATCAAATCAAATCAAAAAGAATCGAATTGAATTGATCCTAACCAAAATAAGCGAAATGAATCGACTCGAATCGAAAAAAATCAAATCGAAAAGAATCTAATCTCAATGAAAATCATCGAAATGAATAGAATTGAAAAGAATCGAATTGAATCAAATCGAAAAGAATCGAATGGAATCCAATCGAAGAGAATCAAATTGATTCGAATCAAAACAAATTGAATCCAATCGAAAAGAATCTAATTCAATCGATTCGAAAAGAACCGAATTCAATCAAAAGGAATCGATTCGAATGGAATAGAAAAGAATAGAATAGAATAGAATCGAAAAGAATCCAATCGAATCGAAAAGAATCGAATCGAAAAGAATTGAATCGAATCGAAAAGAAACGAATCGAACCGAATCAAAAAGAAAACAATCGAATCGTATCAAATAAAAAAGAATCGCTTTGAATAGCATAGAATTGAAAAGAATCGAATCAATCGAATTGAAAACAATCGAATCGAAAAGAATCGAATCAAAAAAAGTCGAATCGAAACGAAAACAATCGAATCGAATCGAATCTAAAAGAATCGTATTGAATTGAATCGAGTCGAAAAGACTCGAATCAAAAAGACTCGAATCGAATTGAATCAAATCGAAAAGAATCTAATAGAAACCACTCGAACAGAATCAAATCGAAATGATTCAAAATGAATCGAATCGAATAGAATCGAAAAAAATCGAAACGAATCGAAACGAATCGAAACAAAATGAATCGAAGATAATCGAAAAGAAAAGAATCGTATTGAATCGAATCGAAAAGAATCAAATCAAATCGAATCGAAAGAATTGAATCAAATCGAAAAGAATCCAATCGAATCGAAAAGAATCGAACTGAATGGAATCAAATCGAAAAGAATCGAATCGAATCGAAAAGAATCGAATCAAATTTAATGGAATCGAAAAGAATAGAAATGAAACAAATCAGAACAAATGGAAAAGCATCAAATCGAATTGAAAAGAATCGAATCGAAATGAATCGAATCAGAAAGACTCGAATCGAAAAGAATCGAATTGAAAAGAATCGAATCGAATCGAAAAGACTCGAATCGAATTAAAAATATCAAATCGAATCGAATCGCAAAGAATCGAATTGAAAAGACTCGAATTGAAACGAATCGATTTGAAACGAAAAGAATCGAATGGAATCGAATCGAATTGAAAGAATCGAAATGAATGGAAAAAAATCGAATAGAAAAGAATCGAACCGAAAAGAAAAGAATTAAATTGAATCAGTCGATTAAATTCTAGTCGAATCGAATGAAAAAGAATGAAATCGAGTCGAATCGAATCGAATAGAAAAGAATCGAATTGTATCTAATCAAAAGGAATCGAATCGTATCGACTCGAATTGAAAAGAATTCAATTGCATCATCGAATGGAAACAAATCGAATTGAATAGAATAGAAAAGAAACGAATCGAATCAAATCGAAAACAATCAAATTGAATTGATCGAAAAGAATCGAATTGAATCAAATCGAATCGAAATGAAAAGAATCGAATCGATTCAAATAGAAAAGAATCGAATCGAAAAGAATCGAATTCAATCAAAACGAATCGATTCTAATGGAATAGAAAATAATAGAATAGAATAGAATCGAAAAGAATCAAATCGAATCGAAAAGAATCGAATCGAAAAGAATTGAATCGAATCGAAAAGAAACGAATCGAACCGAATCAAAAAGAAAACAATCGAATCAAATCAAACACAAAAGAATCGCTTTGAATAGCATAGAATTGAAAAGAATCGAATCAATCGAATTGAAATCAATCGAATCGAAAAGAATCGAATCAACAAAAGTCGAATCGAATCGAAAACAATCGAATCGAATCGAATCTAAAAGAATCGTATTGAATTGAATCGAGTCGAAAAGACTCGAATCAAAAAGACTCGAATCGAATGGAATCAAATCGAAAAGAATCTAATAGAAACCACTCGAACAGAATCAAATCGAAATGATTCAAAATGAATCGAATCGAATAGAATCGAAAAAAATCGAAACGAATCGTAACGAATTGAAACGAAATGAATCAAAGAGAATCGATTAGAATCGAAATGAAAAGAATCGAATCGAATCGAAAAGACTCGAATCGAATTAAAAATATCAAATCGAATCGAATCGCAAAGAATCGAATTGAAACGAATCGATTTGAAACGAAAAGAATCGAATCGAATCGAATCGAATCGAATTGAAAGAATCGAATTGAATAGAAAAAAATCGAATAGAAAAGAATCGAACCGAAAAGAAAAGAATCAAATTGAATCAGTCGATTAAATTCTAGTCGAATCGAATCAAAAAGAATGAAATCGAGTCGAATCGAATCGAATCGAAAAGAATCGAATTGTATCTAATAAAAAGAATCGAATCGTATCGACTCGAATCTAAAAGAATCCAATTGCATCATCGAATGGAAACTAATCGAATTGAATAGAATAGAAAAGAATCGAATCGAATCAAATCGAAAACTATCAAATTGAATTGATCGGAAAGAATCGAATTGAATCAAATCGAATCGAAATGAAAAGAATCGAATCGATTCAAATAGAAAAGAATCGAATCGAAAAGAATCAAATCGACACGAAAAGAATCGAATCGAATCAAAAAGTATCGAATTGATTCGAAAACATTCGAATCGAAAAGAATCGAATAGAAATGAATCCGATCGAAATGAAAAGACTCTACTCGATTCGAATCCAAAAGAATCGAATCGAATCCAAAAGAATCGAATTGAATTGAATCAAAAGAAATGAATTGAATTGAATCAAAAAGGAACTAATCGCATCAAATCGAAAAAACTCGAATAGAATCAAATCGAATCAAAAGAATCGAATAGATTCGAATAAAAAAGAATCGAATTGAGGGATCCCTGGGTGGCGCAGCGGTTTAGCGCCTGCCTTTGGCGCAGGGCGCGATCCTGGAGACCCGGGATCGAATCCCACATCGGGCTCCCGGTGCATGGAGCCTGCTTCTCCCTCTGCCTGTGTCTCTGCCTCTCTGTCTCTCTCTGTGACTATCATAAAAAAAAAGAATCGAATTGAATCGCGTTGAAAAAAATAAAGAATCAAATCGAAAATAATCGACTTCCATGTAACGAAAAGATTCGAATTGAAAAGAATCGAATCGAAACAAAAGAATCGAATCGAATCGACATGAATCACAAAGAATCGAATCAAAACGAATCGAAAAGAAACAAATCAAGTAGAATCTAAAAGAATCGAATCGAATCAAATCGAAAAAATTCGAATAGAATTGAATCGAAAAGATTCAAAACGAATCGAACCGAAGAGAATCGATTCGAATCAAAATAAAAAGTATCGTATCAAATCGAATCGAAAAGAATCATATCAAATAGAATCGAAAGAATGGAATCAAATCTAAAACAATCGTATCGAATCGAAAAGAATCGGATTGAATGGAATAGAATCGAAAAGAATAGAATAGAATCGAAAGAAATCGAATAGAATCAAATCAAATCAAAAAGAATCGAATTGAATTGATCCTAACCAAAATAAGCGAAATGAATCGACTCGAACCGAAAAAAATCAAATCGAAAAGAATCTAACCTCAACGAAAATAATCGAAATGAATAGAATCGAAAAGAATCGAATTGAATCAAATCGAAAAGAATCGAATGGAATCTAATCGAAAAGAATCAAATTGATTCGAATCGAAACAAATTGAAACCAATCGAAAAGAATCTAATTGAATCGATTCGAAAAGAACCGAATTCAATCAAAACGAATCGATTCGAATGGAATAGAAAAGAATAGAATAGAATAGAATCGAAAAGAATCTAATCGAATCGAAAAGAATCTAATCGAAAAAAATTGAATCGAATCGAAAAGAAACGAATCAAACCGAATCAAAAAAAACAATCGAATCGAATCAAATAAAAAAGAATTGCTTTGAATAGCATAGAATTGAAAAGAATCGAATCAATCGAATTGAAAACAATCGAATCGAAAAGAATCGAATCAAAAAAAGTCGAATCGAATCGAAAACAATCGAATCGAATCGAATCTAAAAGAATCGTATTGAATTGAATCGAGTCGAAAAGACTCGAATCAAAAAGACTCCAATCGAATTGAATCAAATCGAAAAGAATCTAATAGAAACCACTCGAACAGAATCAAATCGAAATGATTCAAAATGAATCGAATCGAATAGAATCGAAAAAAATCGAAACGAATCGAAACGAATCGAAACGAAATGAATCGAAGAGAATCGATTAGAATCGAAATGAAAAGAATCGTATTGAATCGAATCGAAAAGAATCAAATCAAATCGAATCGAAAGAATTGAATCAAATCGAAAAGCATCCAATCGAATCGAAAAGAATCGAACTGAATGGAATCAAATCGAAAAGAATCGAATCGAATCGAAAAGAATCGAATCAAATTTAATGGAATCGAAAAGAATCGAATTGAATCGAAAAGAATCGAAATGAAACAAATCAGATCAAATGGAAAAGCATCAAATCGAATTGAAAAGAATCGAATCGAATCGAAATGAATCGAATCAAAAAGACTCGAATCGAAAAGAATCGAATTGAAAAGAATCGAATCGAATCGAAAAGACTCGAATCGAATTAAAAATATCAAATCGAATCGAATCGCAAAGAATCGAATTGAAAAGACTCGAATTGAAACGAATCGATTTGAAACGAAAAGAATCGAATCGAATCGAATCGAATCGAATTGAAAGAATCTAATTGAATAGAAAAAAATCGAATAGAAAAGAATCGAACCGAAAAGAAAAGAATCAAATTGAATCAGTCGATTAAATTCTAGTCGAATCGAATCAAAAAGAATGAAATGGAGTCGAATCGAATCGAATCGGAAAGAATCGAATTGTATCTAATCAAAAAGAATCGAATCGTATCGACTCGAATCGAAAAGAATCCAATTGCATCATCGAATGGAAACTAATCGAATTGAATAGAATAGAAAAGAATCGAATCGAATCAAATCGAAAACAATCAAATTGAATTGATCGAAAAGAATCGAATTGAATCAAATCGAATCGAAATGAAAAGAATCGAATCGATTCAAATAGAAAAGAATCGAATCGAAAAGAATCAAAGCGACACGAAAAGAATCGAATCGAATCAAAAAGTATCGAATTGATTCGAAAACATTCGAATCGAAAAGAATCGAATTGAAATGAATCCGATCGAAATGAAAAGAATCTACTCGATTCGAATCCAAAAGAATCGAATCCAAAAGAATCGAATCGAATCCAAAAGAATCGAATTGAATTGAATCAAAAGAAATGAATTGAATTGAATCAAAAAGGAACTAATCGAATCAAATCGAAAAATCTCGAATAGAATCAAATCGAATCAAAAAGAATCGAATAGATTCGAATAAAAAAGAATCGAATTGAGGGATCCCTGGGTGGCGCAGCGGTTTAGCGCCTGCCTTTGGCCCAGGGCGCGATCCTGGAGACCCGGGATCGAATCCCACATCGGGCTCCCGGTGCATGGAGCCTGCTTCTCCCTCTGCCTGTGTCTCTGCCTCTCTGTCTCTCTCTGTGACTATCATAAAAAAAAAGAATCGAATTGAATCGCGTTGAAAAAAATAAAGAATCAAATCGAAAATAATCGACTTCCATGTAACGAAAAGATTCGAATTGAAAAGAATCGAATCGAAACAAAAGAATCGAATCGAATCGACATGAATCACAAAGAATCGAATCAAAACGAATCGAAAAGAAACAAATCAAGTAGAATCTAAAAGAATCGAATCGAATCAAATCGAAAAAATTCGAATAGAATTGAATCGAAAAGATTCAAACCGAATCGAACCGAAGAGAATCGATTCGAATCAAAATAAAAAGTATCGTATCAAATCGAATCGAAAAGAATCATATCAAATAGAATCGAAAGAATGGAATCAAATCTAAAACAATCGAATCGAATCGAAAAGAATCGGATTGAATGGAATCGAATCGAAAAGAATAGAATAGAATCGAAAGAAATCGAATAGAATCAAATCAAATCAAAAAGAATCGAATTGAATTGATCCTAACCAAAATAAGCGAAATGAATCGACTCGAACCGAAAAAAATCAAATCGAAAAGAATCTAACCTCAACGAAAATAATCGAAATGAATAGAATCGAAAAGAATCGAATTGAATCAAATCGAAAAGAATCGAATGGAATCTAATCGAAAAGAATCAAATTGATTCGAATCGAAACAAATTGAAACCAATCGAAAAGAATCTAATTGAATCGATTCGAAAAGAACCGAATTCAATCAAAACGAATCGATTCGAATGGAATAGAAAAGAATAGAATAGAATAGAATCGAAAAGAATCCAATCGAATCGAAAAGAATCTAATCGAAAAAAATTGAATCGAATCGAAAAGAAACGAATCAAACCGAATCAAAAAAAAACAATCGAATCGAATCAAATAAAAAAGAATCGCTTTGAATAGCATAGAATTGAAAAGAATCGAATCAATCGAATTGAAAACAATCGAATCGAAAAGAATCGAATCAAAAAAAGTCGAATCGAATCGAAAACAATCGAATCGAATCGAATCTAAAAGAATCGTATTGAATTGAATCGAGTCGAAAAGACTCGAATCAAAAAGACTCGAATCGAATTGAATCAAATCGAAAAGAATCTAATAGAAACCACTCGAACAGAATCAAATCGAAATGATTCAAAATGAATCGAATCGAATAGAATAGAAAAAAATCGAATAGAATCGAAACGAATCGAAACGAAATGAATCGAAGAGAATCGAAATGAAAAGAATCGTATTGAATCGAATCGAAAAGAATCAAATCAAATCGAATCGAAAGAATTGAATCAAATCGAAAAGAATCCAATCGAATCGAAAAGAATCGAACTGAATGGAATCAAATCGATAAGAATCGAATCGAATCGAAAAGAATCGAATCAAATTTAATGGAATCGAAAAGAATCGAATTGAATCGAAAAGAATCGAAATGAAACAAATCAGATCAAATGGAAAAGCATCAAATCGAATTGAAAAGAATCGAAAGGAATCGAAATGAATCGAATCAGAAAGACTCGAATCGAAAAGAATCGAATTGAAAAGAATCGAATCGAATCGAAAAGACTCGAATCGAATTAAAAATATCAAATCGAATCGAATCGCAAAGAATCGAATTGAAAAGACTCGAATTGAAACGAATCGATTTGAAACGAAAAGA
Organism: Canis aureus; assembly: GCF_053574225.1. Lineage (NCBI taxonomy): Eukaryota > Metazoa > Chordata > Mammalia > Carnivora > Canidae > Canis > Canis aureus. The sequence continues at coordinate 41,598,112 of NC_135639.1, forward strand.
ATCGAATCGAATCGAATCGAATCGAATTGAAAGAATCGAATTGAATAGAAAAAAATCGAATAGAAAAGAATCGAACCGAAAAGAAAAGAATCAAATTGTATCAGTCGATTAAATTCTAGTCGAATCGAATCAAAAAGAATGAAATCGAGTCGAATCGAATCGAATCGAAAAGAATCGAATTGTATCTAATAAAAAGAATCGAATCGTATCGACTCGAATCTAAAAGAATCCAATTGCATCATCGAATGGAAACTAATCGAATTGAATAGAATAGAAAAGAATCGAATCGAATCAAATCGAAAACTATCAAATTGAATTGATCGGAAAGAATCGAATTGAATCAAATCGAATCGAAATGAAAAGAATCGAATCGATTCAAATAGAAAAGAATCGAATCGAAAAGAATCAAATCGACACGAAAAGAATCGAATCGAATCAAAAAGTATCGAATTGATTCGAAAACATTCGAATCGAAAAGAATCGAATAGAAATGAATCCGATCGAAATGAAAAGACTCTACTCGATTCGAATCCAAAAGAATCGAATCGAATCCAAAAGAATCGAATTGAATTGAATCAAAAGAAATGAATTGAATTGAATCAAAAAGGAACTAATCGCATCAAATCGAAAAAACTCGAATAGAATCAAATCGAATCAAAAAGAATCGAATAGATTCGAATAAAAAAGAATCGAATTGAGGGATCCCTGGGTGGCGCAGCGGTTTAGCGCCTGCCTTTGGCCCAGGGCGCGATCCTGGAGACCCGGGATCGAATCCCACATCGGGCTCCCGGTGCATGGAGCCTGCTTCTCCCTCTGCCTGTGTCTCTGCCTCTCTGTCTCTCTCTGTGACTATCATAAAAAAAAAGAATCGAATTGAATCGCGTTGAAAAAAATAAAGAATCAAATCGAAAATAATCGACTTCCATGTAACGAAAAGATTCGAATTGAAAAGAATCGAATCGAAACAAAAGAATCGAATCGAATCGACATGAATCACAAAGAATCGAATCAAAACGAATCGAAAAGAAACAAATCAAGTAGAATCTAAAAGAATCGAATCGAATCAAATCGAAAAAATTCGAATAGAATTGAATCGAAAAGATTCAAACCGAATCGAACCGAAGAGAATCGATTCGAATCAAAATAAAAAGTATCGTATCAAATCGAATCGAAAAGAATCATATCAAATAGAATCGAAAGAATGGAATCAAATCTAAAACAATCGAATCGAATCGAAAAGAATCGGATTGAATGGAATCGAATCGAAAAGAATAGAATAGAATCGAAAGAAATCGAATAGAATCAAATCAAATCAAAAAGAATCGAATTGAATTGATCCTAACCAAAATAAGCGAAATGAATCGACTCGAACCGAAAAAAATCAAATCGAAAAGAATCTAACCTCAACGAAAATAATCGAAATGAATAGAATCGAAAAGAATCGAATTGAATCAAATCGAAAAGAATCGAATGGAATCTAATCGAAAAGAATCAAATTGATTCGAATCGAAACAAATTGAAACCAATCGAAAAGAATCTAATTGAATCGATTCGAAAAGAACCGAATTCAATCAAAACGAATCGATTCGAATGGAATAGAAAAGAATAGAATAGAATAGAATCGAAAAGAATCCAATCGAATCGAAAAGAATCTAATCGAAAAAAATTGAATCGAATCGAAAAGAAACGAATCAAACCGAATCAAAAAAAAAACAATCGAATCGAATCAAATACAAAAGAATCGCTTTGAATAGCATAGAATTGAAAAGAATCGAATCAATCGAATTGAAAACAATCGAATCGAAAAGAATCGAATCAAAAAAAGTCGAATCGAATCGAAAACAATCGAATCGAATCGAATCTAAAAGAATCGTATTGAATTGAATCGAGTCGAAAAGACTCGAATCAAAAAGACTCGAATCGAATTGAATCAAATCGAAAAGAATCTAATAGAAACCACTCGAACAGAATCAAATCGAAATGATTCAAAATGAATCGAATCGAATAGAATAGAAAAAAATCGAAACGAATCGAAACGAATCGAAACGAAATGAATCGAAGAGAATCGAAATGAAAAGAATCGTATTGAATCGAATCGAAAAGAATCAAATCAAATCGAATCGAAAGAATTGAATCAAATCGAAAAGAATCCAATCGAATCGAAAAGAATCGAACTGAATGGAATCAAATCGATAAGAATCGAATCGAATCGAAAAGAATCGAATCAAATTTAATGGAATCGAAAAGAATCGAATTGAATCGAAAAGAATCGAAATGAAACAAATCAGATCAAATGGAAAAGCATCAAATCGAATTGAAAAGAATCGAAAGGAATCGAAATGAATCGAATCAGAAAGACTCGAATCGAAAAGAATCGAATTGAAAAGAATCGAATCGAATCGAAAAGACTCGAATCGAATTAAAAATATCAAATCGAATCGAATCGCAAAGAATCGAATTGAAAAGACTCGAATTGAAACGAATCGATTTGAAACGAAAAGAATCGAATCGAATCGAATCGAATTGAAAGAATCGAATAGAATAGAAAAAAATCGAATAGAAAAGAATCGAACCGAAAAGAAAAGAATCAAATTGAATCAGTCGATTAAATTCTAGTCGAATCGAATCAAAAAGAATGAAATCGAGTCGAATCGAATCGAATCGAAAAGAATCGAATTGTATCTAATCAAAAAGAATCGAATCGTATCGACTCGAATCGAAAAGAATCCAATTGCATCATCGGATGGAAACTAATCGAATTGAATAGAATAGAAAAGAATCGAATCGAATCAAATCGAAAACAATCAAATTGAATTGATCGAAAAGAATCGAATTGAATCAAATCGAATCGAAATGAAAAGAATCGAATCGATTCAAATAGAAAAGAATCGAATCGAAAAGAATCAAATCGACACGAAAAGAATCGAATCGAATCAAAAAGTATCGAATTGATTCGAAAACATTCGAATCGAAAAGAATCGAATTGAAATGAATCCGATCGAAATGAAAAGACTCGACTCGATTCGAATCCAAAAGAATCGATTCCAAAAGAATCGAATTGAATTGAATCAAAAGAAATGAATTGAATTGAATCAAAAAGGAACTAATCGAATCAAATCGAAAAAAATCGAATAGAATCAAATCGAATCAAAAAGAATCGAATAGATTCGAATAAAAAAGAATCGAATTGAGGGATCCCTGGGTGGCGCAGCGGTTTAGCGCCTGCCTTTGGCCCAGGGCGCGATCCTGGAGACCCGGGATCGAATCCCACATCGGGCTCCCGGTGCATGGAGCCTGCTTCTCCCTCTGCCTGTGTCTCTGCCTCTCTGTCTCTCTCTGTGACTATCATAAAAAAAAGAATCGAATTGAATCGAGTTGAAAAAAATCATAAAGAATCAAATCGAAAAGAATCGAATTCCATGTAACGAAAAGATTCGAATTGAAAAGAATCGAATCGAAACAAAAGAATCGAATCGAATCGACATGAATCAAAAAGAATCGAATCAAAACGAATCGAAAAGAAACAAATCAAGTAGAATCTAAAAGAATCGAATCGAATCAAATCGAAAAAATTCGAATAGAATTGAATCGAAAAGAATCAAAACGAATCGAACCGAAGAGAATCGATTCGAATCAAAATAAAAAGTATCGTATCAAATCGAATCGAAAAGAATCATATCAAATAGAATCGAAAGAATGGAATCAAATCTAAAACAATCGTATCGAATCGAAAAGAATCGGATTGAATGGAATAGAATCGAAAAGAATAGAATAGAATCGAAAGAAATCGAATAGAATCAAATCAAATCAAAAAGAATCGAATTGAATTGATCCTAACCAAAATAAGCGAAATGAATCGACTCGAACCGAAAAAAATCAAATCGAAAAGAATCTAACCTCAACGAAAATAATCGAAATGAATAGAATCGAAAAGAATCGAATTGAATCAAATCGAAAAGAATCGAATGGAATCTAATCGAAAAGAATCAAATTGATTCGAATCGAAACAAATTGAAACCAATCGAAAAGAATCTAATTGAATCGATTCGAAAAGAACCGAATTCAATCAAAACGAATCCATTCGAATGGAATAGAAAAGAATAGAATAGAATAGAATCGAAAAGAATCCAATCGAATCGAAAAGAATCTAATCGAAAAAAATTGAATCGAATCGAAAAGAAACGAATCATACCGAATCAAAAAAAACAATCGAATCGAATCAAATACAAAAGAATCGCTTTGAATAGCATAGAATTGAAAAGAATCGAATCAATCGAATTGAAAACAATCGAATCGAAAAGAATCGAATCAAAAAAAGTCGAATCAAATCGAAAACAATCGAATCGAATCGAATCTAAAAGAATCGTATTGAATTGAATCGAGTCGAAAAGACTCGAATCAAAAAGACTCGAATCGAATTGAATCAAATCGAAAAGAATCCAATCGAATCGAAAAGAATCGAACTGAATGGAATCAAATCGATAAGAATAGAATCGAATCGAAAAGAATCGAATCAAATTTAATGGAATCGAAAAGAATCGAATTGAATCGAAAAGAATCGAAATGAAACAAATCAGATCAAATGGAAAAGCATCAAATCGAATTGAAAAGAATCGAATCGAATCGAAATGAATCGAATCAGAAAGACTCGAATCGAAAAGAATCGAATTGAAAAGAATCGAATCGAATCGAAAAGACTCGAATCGAATTAAAAATATCAAATCGAATCGAATCGCAAAGAATCGAATTGAAAAGACTCGAATTGAAACGAATCGATTTGAAACGAAAAGAATCGAATCGAATCGAATCGAATCGAATTGAAAGAATCGAATTGAATAGAAAAAAATCGAATAGAAAAGAATCGAACCGAAAAGAAAAGAATCAAATTGAATCAGTCGATTAAATTCTAGTCGAATCGAATCAAAAAGAATGAAATCGAGTCGAATCGAATCGAATCGAAAAGAATCGAATTGTATCTAATCAAAAAGAATCGAATCGTATCGACTCGAATCGAAAAGAATCCAATTGCATCATCGAATGGAAACTAATCGAATTGAATAGAATAGAAAAGAATCGAATCGAATCAAATCGAAAACAATCAAATTGAATTGATCGAAAAGAATCGAATTGAATCAAATCGAATCGAAATGAAAAGAATCGAATCGATTCAAATAGAAAAGAATCGAATCGAAAAGAATCAAATCGACACGAAAAGAATCGAATCGAATCAAAAAGTATCGAATTGATTCGAAAACATTCGAATCGAAAAGAATCGAATTGAAATGAATCCGATCGAAATGAAAAGACTCTACTCGATTCGAATCCAAAAGAATCGAATCCAAAAGAATCGAATTGAATTGAATCAAAAGAAATGAATTGAATTGAATCAAAAAGGAACTAATCGAATCAAATCGAAAAAAATCGAATAGAATCAAATGGAATCAAAAAGAATCGAATAGATTCGAATAAAAAAGAATCGAATTGAGGGATCCCTGGGTGGCGCAGCGGTTTAGCGCCTGCCTTTGGCCCAGGGCGCGATCCTGGAGACCCGGGATCGAATCCCACATCGGGCTTCCGGTGCATGGAGCCTGCTTCTCCCTCTGCCTGTGTCTCTGCCTCTCTGTCTCTCTCTGTGACTATCATAAAAAAAAGAATCGAATTGAATCGAGTTGAAAAAAATCATAAAGAATCAAATCGAAAAGAATCGACTTCCATGTAACGAAAAGTTTCGAATTGAAAAGAATCGAATCGAAACAAAAGAATCGAATCGAATCGACATGAATCAAAAAGAATCGAATCAAAACGAATCGAAAAGAAACAAATCAAGTAGAATCTAAAAGAATCGAATCGAATCAAATCGAAAAAATTCGAATAGAATTGAATCGAAAAGAATCAAAACGAAGCGAACCGAAGAGAATCGATTCGAATCAAAATAAAAAGTATCGTATCAAATCGAATCGAAAAGAATCATATCAAATAGAATCGAAAGAATGGAATCAAATCTGAAACAATCGAATCGAATCGAAAAGAATCGGATTGAATGGAATCGAATCGAAAAGAATAGAATGGAATCGAAAGAAATCGAATAGAATCAAATCAAATCAAAAAGAATCGAATTGAATTGATCCTAACCAAAATAAGCGAAATGAATCGACTCGAACCGAAAAAAATCAAATCGAAAAGAATCTAACCTCAACGAAAATCATCGAAATGAATAGAATCGAAAAGAATCGAATTGAATCAAATCGAAAAGAATCGAATGGAATCTAATTGAAAAGAATCAAATTGATTCGAATCGAAACAAATTGAATCCAATCGAAAAGAATCTAATTCAATCGATTCGAAAAGAACCGAATTCAATCAAAAGGAATCGATTCGAATGGAATAGAAAAGAATAGAATAGAATAGAATCGAAAAGAATCAAATCGAATCGAAAAGAATCGAATCGAAAAGAATTGAATCGAAACGAAAAGAAACGAATCGAACCGAATCAAAAAGAAAACAATCGAATCGAATCAAATACAAAAGAATCGCTTTGAATAGCATAGAATTGAAAAGAATCGAATCAATCGAATTGAAAACAATCGAATCGAAAAGAATCGAATCAAAAAAAGTCGAATCGAAAGGAAAACAATCGAATCGAATCGAATCTAAAAGAATCGTATTGAATTGAATCGAGTCGAAAAGACTCGAATCAAAAAGACTCGAATCGAATTGAATCAAATCGAAAAGAATCTAATAGAAACCACTCGAACAGAATCAAATCGAAATGATTCAAAATGAATCGAATCGAATAGAATCGAAAAAATCGAAACGAATCGAAACGAATCGAAACGAAATGAATCGAAGAGAATCGATTAGAATCGAAATGAATAGAATCGTATTGAATCGAATCGAAAAGAATCAAATCAAATCGAATCGAAAGAATTGAATCAAATCGAAAAGAATCCAATCGAATCGAAAAGAATCGAACTGAATGGAATCAAATCGAAAAGAATCGAATCGAATCGAAAAGAATCGAATCAAATTTAATGGAATCGAAAAGAATCGAATTGAATCGAAAAGAATCGAAATGAAACAAATCAGATCAAATGGAAAAGCATCAAATCGAATTGAAAAGAATCGAATCGAATCGAAATGAATCGAATCAGAAAGACTCGAATCGAAAAGAATCGAATTGAAAAGAATCGAATCGAATCGAAAAGACTCGAATCGAATTAAAAATATCAAATCGAATCGAATCGCAAAGAATCGAATTGAAAAGACTCGAATTGAAACGAATCGATTTGAAACGAAAAGAATCGAATCGAATCGAATCGAATTGAAAGAATCGAAATGAATGGAAAAAAATCGAATAGAAAAGAATCGAACCGAAAAGAAAAGAATCAAATTGAATCAGTCGATTAAAATCTAGTCGAATCGAATCAAAAAGAATGAAATCGAGTCGAATCGAATCGAAAAGAATCGAATCGAATCGAAAAGAATCGAATTGTATCTAATCAAAAAGAATCGAATCGTATCGACTCGAATCGAAAAGAATCCAATTGCATCATCGAATGGAAACTAATCGAATTGAATAGAATAGAAAAGAATCGAATCGAATCAAATCGAAAACAATCAAATTGAATTGATCGAAAAGAATCGAATTGAATCAAATCGAATCGAAATGAAAAGAATCGAATCGATTCAAATAGAAAAGAATCGAATCGAAAAGAATCAAAGCGACACGAAAAGAATCGAATCGAATCAAAAAGTATCGAATTGATTCGAAAACATTCGAATCGAAAAGAATCGAATTGAAATGAATCCGATCGAAATGAAAAGAATCTACTCGATTCGAATCCAAAAGAATCGAATCCAAAAGAATCGAATCGAATCCAAAAGAATCGAATTGAATTGAATCAAAAGAAATGAATTGAATTGAATCAAAAAGGAACTAATCGAATCAAATCGAAAAATCTCGAATAGAATCAAATCGAATCAAAAAGAATCGAATAGATTCGAATAAAAAAGAATCGAATTGAGGGATCCCTGGGTGGCGCAGCGGTTTAGCGCCTGCCTTTGGCCCAGGGCGCGATCCTGGAGACCCGGGATCGAATCCCACATCGGGCTCCTGGTGCATGGAGCCTGCTTCTCCCTCTGCCTGTGTCTCTGCCTCTCTGTCTCTCTCTGTGACTATCATAAAAAAAAGAATCGAATTGAATCGCGTTGAAAAAAATCATAAAGAATCAAATCGAAAAGAATCGAATTCCATGTAACGAAAAGTTTCGAATTGAAAAGAATCGAATCGAAACAAAAGAATCGAATCAAATCGACATGAATCAAAAAGAATCGAATCAAAACGAATCGAAAAGAAACAAATCAAGTAGAATCTAAAAGAATCGAATCGAATCAAATCGAAAAAATTCGAATAGAATTGAATCGAAAAGAATCAAAACGAATCGAACCGAAGAGAATCGATTCGAATCAAAATAAAAAGTATCGTATCAAATCGAATCGAAAAGAATCATATCAAATAGAATCGAAAGAATGGAATCAAATCTAAAACAATCGAATCGAATCGAAAAGAATCGGATTGAATGGAATCGAATCGAAAAGAATAGAATAGAATCGAAAAAAATCGAATAGAATCAAATCAAATCAAAAAGAATCGAATTGAATTGATCCTAACCAAAATAAGCGAAATGAATCGACTCGAACCGAAAAAAATCAAATCGAAAAGAATCTAACCTCAACGAAAATCATCGAAATGAATAGAATCGAGAAGAATCGAATGGAATCTAATCGAAAAGAATCAAATTGATTCGAATCGAAACAAATTGAATCCAATCGAAAAGAATCTAATTGAATCGATTCGAAAAGAACCGAATTCAATCAAAAGGAATCGATTCGAATGGAATAGAAAAGAATAGAATAGAATAGAATAGAAAAGAATCAAATCGAATCGAAAAGAATCGAATCGAAAAGAATTGAATCGAATCGAAAAGAAACGAATCGAACCGAATCAAAAAAAAACAATCGAATCGAATCAAATAAAAAAGAATCGCTTTGAATAGCATAGAATTGAAAAGAATCGAATCAATCGAATTGAAAACAATCGAATCGAAAAGAATCGAATCAAAAAAAGTCGAATCGAAACGAAAACAATCGAATCGAATCGAATCTAAAAGAATCGTATTGAATTGAATCGAGTCGAAAAGACTCGAATCAAAAAGACTCGAATCGAATTGAATCAAATCGAAAAGAATCTAATAGAAACCACTCGAACAGAATCAAATCGAAATGATTCAAAATGAATCGAATCGAATAGAATCGAAAAAAATCGAAACGAATCGAAACGAATCGAAACGAAATGAATCGAAGAGAATCGATTAGAATCGAAATGAAAAGAATCGTATTGAATCGAATCGAAAAGAATCAAATCAAATCGAATCGAAAGAATTGAATCAAATCGAAAAGAATCCAATCGAATCGAAAAGAATCGAACTGAATGGAATCAAATCGAAAAGAATCGAATCGAATCGAAAAGAATCGAATCAAATTTAATGGAATCGAAAAGAATCGAATTGAATCGAAAAGAATCGAAATGAAACAAATCAGATCAAATGGAAAAGCATCAAATCGAATTGAAAAGAATCGAATCGAATCGAAATGAATCGAATCAGAAAGACTCGAATCGAAAAGAATCGAATTGAAAAGAATCGAATCGAATCGAAAAGACTCGAATCGAATTAAAAATATCAAATCGAATCGAATCGCAAAGAATCGAATTGAAAAGACTCGAATTGAAACGAATCGATTTGAAACGAAAAGAATCGAATCGAATCGAATCGAATTGAAAGAATCGAAATGAATGGAAAAAAATCGAATAGAAAAGAATCGAACCGAAAAGAAAAGAATCAAATTGAATCAGTCGATTAAATTCTAGTCGAATCGAATCAAAAAGAATGAAATCGAGTCGAATCGAATCAAAAAGAATCGAATCGAATCGAAAAGAATCGAATTGTATCTAATCAAAAAGAATCGAATCGTATCGACTCGAATCGAAAAGAATCCAATTGCATCATCGAATGGAAACTAATCGAATTGAATAGAATAGAAAAGAATCGAATCGAATCAAATCGAAAACAATCAAATTGAATTGATCGAAAAGAATCGAATTGAATCAAATCGAATCGAAATGAAAAGAATCGAATCGATTCAAATAGAAAAGAATCGAATCGAAAAGAATCAAAGCGACACGAAAAGAATCGAATCGAATCAAAAAGTATCGAATTGATTCGAAAACATTCGAATCGAAAAGAATCGAATTGAAATGAATCCGATCGAAATGAAAAGAATCTACTCGATTCGAATCCAAAAGAATCGAATCCAAAAGAATCGAATCGAATCCAAAAGAATCGAATTGAATTGAATCAAAAGAAATGAATTGAATTGAATCAAAAAGGAACTAATCGAATCAAATCGAAAAATCTCGAATAGAATCAAATCGAATCAAAAAGAATCGAATAGATTCGAATAAAAAAGAATCGAATTGAGGGATCCCTGGGTGGCGCAGCGGTTTAGCGCCTGCCTTTGGCCCAGGGCGCGATCCTGGAGACCCGGGATCGAATCCCACATCGGGCTCCTGGTGCATGGAGCCTGCTTCTCCCTCTGCCTGTGTCTCTGCCTCTCTGTCTCTCTCTGTGACTATCATAAAAAAAAGAATCGAATTGAATCGCGTTGAAAAAAATCATAAAGAATCAAATCGAAAAGAATCGAATTCCATGTAACGAAAAGTTTCGAATTGAAAAGAATCGAATCGAAACAAAAGAATCGAATCGAATCGACATGAATCAAAAAGAATCGAATCAAAACGAATCGAAAAGAAACAAATCAAGTAGAATCTAAAAGAATCGAATCGAATCAAATCGAAAAAATTCGAATAGAATTGAATCGAAAAGATTCAAAACGAATCGAACCGAAGAGAATCGATTCGAATCAAAATAAAAAGTATCGTATCAAATCGAATCGAAAAGAATCATATCAAATAGAATCGAAAGAATGGAATCAAATCTAAAACAATCGAATCGAATCGAAAAGAATCGGATTGAATGGAATCGAATCGAAAAGAATAGAATAGAATCGAAAGAAATCGAATAGAATCAAATCAAATCAAAAAGAATCGAATTGAATTGATCCTAACCAAAATAAGCGAAATGAATCGACTCGAACCGAAAAAAATCAAATCGAAAAGAATCTAACCTCAACGAAAATCATCGAAATGAATAGAATCGAAAAGAATCGAATTGAATCAAATCGAAAAGAATCGAATGGAATCTAATCGAAAAGAATCAAATTGATTCGAATCGAAACAAATTGAATCCAATCGAAAAGAATCTAATTGAATCGATTCGAAAAGAACCGAATTCAATCAAAAGGAATCGATTCGAATGGAATAGAAAAGAATAGAATAGAATAGAATAGAAAAGAATCAAATCGAATCGAAAAGAATCGAATCGAAAAGAATTGAATCGAATCGAAAAGAAACGAATCGAACCGAATCAAAAAAAAACAATCGAATCGAATCAAATAAAAAAGAATCGCTTTGAATAGCATAGAATTGAAAAGAATCGAATCAATCGACTTGAAAACAATCGAATCGAAAAGAATCGAATCAAAAAAAGTCGAATCGAAACGAAAACAATCGAATCGAATCGAATCTAAAAGAATCGTATTGAATTGAATGAGTCGAAAAGACTCGAATCAAAAAGACTCGAATCGAATTGAATCAAATCGAAAAGAATCTAATAGAAACCACTCGAACAGAATCAAATCGAAATGATTCAAAATGAATCGAATCGAATAGAATCGAAAAAATCGAAACGAATCGAAACGAATCGAAACGAAATGAATCGAAGAGAATCGATTAGAATCGAAATGAAAAGAATCGTATTGAATCGAATCGAAAAGAATCAAATCAAATCGAATCGAAAGAATTGAATCAAATCGAAAAGAATCCAATCGAATCGAAAAGAATCGAACTGAATGGAATCAAATCGAAAAGAATCGAATCGAATCGAAAAGAATCGAATCAAATTTAATGGAATCGAAAAGAATCGAATTGAATCGAAAAGAATCGAAATGAAACAAATCATATCAAATGGAAAAGCATCAAATCGAATTGAAAAGAATCGAATCGAATCGAAATGAATCGAATCAGAAAGACTCGAATCGAAAAGAATCGAATTGAAAAGAATCGAATCGAATCGAAAAGACTCGAATCGAATTAAAAATATCAAATCGAATCGAATCGCAAAGAATCGAATTGAAAAGACTCGAATTGAAACGAATCGATTTGAAACGAAAAGAATCGAATGGAATCGAATCGAATTGAAAGAATCGAAATGAATGGAAAAAAATCGAATAGAAAAGAATCGAACCGAAAAGAAAAGAATCAAATTGAATCAGTCGATTAAATTCTAGTCGAATCGAATCAAAAAGAATGAAATCGAGTCGAATCGAATCGAAAAGAATCGAATCGAATCGAAAAGAATCGAATTGTATCTAATCAAAAAGAATCGAATCGTATCGACTCGAATCGAAAAGAATCCAATTGCATCATCGAATGGAAACTAATCGAATTGAATAGAATAGAAAAGAATCGAATCGAATCAAATCGAAAACAATCAAATTGAATTGATCGAAAAGAATCGAATTGAATCAAATCGAATCGAAATGAAAAGAATCGAATCGATTCAAATAGAAAAGAATCGAATCGAAAAGAATCAAATCGACACGAAAAGAATCGAATCGAATCAAAAAGTATCGAATTGATTCGAAAACATTCGAATCGAAAAGAATCGAATTGAAATGAATCCGATCGAAATGAAAAGACTCTACTCGATTCGAATCCAAAAGAATCGAATCCAAAAGAATCGAATTGAATTGAATCAAAAGAAATGAATTGAATTGAATCAAAAAGGAACTAATCGAATCAAATCGAAAAATCTCGAATAGAATCAAATCGAATCAAAAAGAATCGAATAGATTCGAATAAAGAAGAATCGAACTGAGGGATCCCTGGGTGGCGCAGCGGTTTAGCGCCTGCCTTTGGCCCAGGGCGCGATCCTGGAGACCCGGGATCGAATCCCACATCGGGCTCCTGGTGCATGGAGCCTGCTTCTCCCTCTGCCTGTGTCTCTGCCTCTCTGTCTCTCTCTGTGACTATCATAAAAAAAAGAATCGAATTGAATCGCGTTGAAAAAAATCATAAAGAATCAAATCGAAAAGAATCGAATTTCATGTAACGAAAAGTTTCGAATTGAAAAGAATCGAATCGAAACAAAAGAATCGAATCGAATCGACATGAATCAAAAAGAATCGAATCAAAACGAATCGAAAAGAAACAAATCAAGTAGAATCTAAAAGAATCGAATCGAATCAAATCGAAAAAATTCGAATAGAATTGAATCGAAAAGAATCAAAACGAATCGAACCGAAGAGAATCGATTCGAATCAAAATAAAAAGTATCGTATCAAATCGAATCGAAAAGAATCATATCAAATAGAATCGAAAGAATGGAATCAAATCTAAAACAATCGAATCGAATCGAAAAGAATCGGATTGAATGGAATCGAATCGAAAAGAATAGAATAGAATCGAAAGAAATCGAATAGAATCAAATCAAATCAAAAAAAATCGAATTGAATTGATCCTAACCAAAATAAGCGAAATGAATCGACTCGAACCGAAAAAAATCAAATCGAAAAGAATCTAACCTCAACGAAAATCATCGAAATGAATAGAATCGAAAAGAATCGAATTGAATCAAATCGAAAAGAATCGAATGGAATCTAATCGAAAAGAATCAAATTGATTCGAATCGAAACAAATTGAATGCAATCGAAAAGAATCTAATTGAATCGATTCGAAAAGAACCGAATTCAATCAAAAGGAATCGATTCGAATGGAATAGAAAAGAATAGAATAGAATAGAATAGAAAAGAATCAAATCGAATCGAAAAGAATCGAATCGAAAAGAATTGAATCGAATCGAAAAGAAACGAATCGAACCGAATCAAAAAAAACAATCGAATCGAATCAAATAAAAAAGAATCGCTTTGAATAGCATAGAATTGAAAAGAATCGAATCAATCGAATTGAAAACAATCGAATCGAAAAGAATCGAATCAAAAAAAGTAAAATCGAAACGAAAACAATCGAATCGAATCGAATCTAAAAGAATCGTATTGAATTGAATCGAGTCGAAAAGACTCGAATCAAAAAGACTCGAATCGAATTGAATCAAATCGAAAAGAATCTAATAGAAACCACTCGAACAGAATCAAATCGAAATGATTCAAAATGAATCGAATCGAATAGAATCGAAAAAATCGAAACGAATCGAAACGAAATGAATCGAAGAGAATCGATTAGAATCGAAATGAAAAGAATCGTATTGAATCGAATCGAAAAGAATCAAATCAAATCGAATCGAAAGAATTGAATCAAATCGAAAAGAATCCAATCGAATCGAAAAGAATCGAACTGAATGGAATCAAATCGAAAAGAATCGAATCGAATCGAAAAGAATCGAATCAAATTTAATGGAATCGAAAAGAATCGAATTGAATCGAAAAGAATCGAAATGAAACAAATCAGATCAAATGGAAAAGCATCAAATCGAATTGAAAAGAATCGAATCGAATCGAAATGAATCGAATCAGAAAGACTCGAATCGAAAAGAATCGAATTGAAAAGAATCGAATCGAATCGAAAAGACTCGAATCGAATTAAAAATATCAAATCGAATCGAATCGCAAAGAATCGAATTGAAAAGACTCGAATTGAAACGAATCGATTTGAAACGAAAAGAATCGAATCGAATCGAATCGAATTGAAAGAATCGAAATGAATGGAAAAAAATCGAATAGAAAAGAATCGAACCGAAAAGAAAAGAATCAAATTGAATCAGTCGATTAAATTCTAGTCGAATCGAATCAAAAAGAATGAAATCGAGTCGAATCGAATCGAAAAGAATCGAATCGAATCGAAAAGAATCGAATTGTATCTAATCAAAAAGAATCGAATCGTATCGACTCGAATCAAAAAGAATCCAATTGCATCATCGAATGGAAACTAATCGAATTGAATAGAATAGAAAAGAATCGAATCGAATCAAATCGAAAACAATCAAATTGAATTGATCGAAAAGAATCGAATTGAATCAAATCGAATCGAAATGAAAAGAATCGAATCGATTCAAATAGAAAAGAATCGAATCGAAAAGAATCAAAGCGACACGAAAAGAATCGAATCGAATCAAAAAGTATCGAATTGATTCGAAAACATTCGAATCGAAAAGAATCGAATTGAAATGAATCCGATCGAAATGAAAAGAATCTACTCGATTCGAATCCAAAAGAATCGAATCCAAAAGAATCGAATCGAATCCAAAAGAATCGAATTGAATTGAATCAAAAGAAATGAATTGAATTGAATCAAAAAGGAACTAATCGAATCAAATCGAAAAATCTCGAATAGAATCAAATCGAATCAAAAAGAATCGAATAGATTCGAATAAAAAAGAATCGAATTGAGGGATCCCTGGTTGGCGCAGCGGTTTAGCGCCTGCCTTTGGCCCAGGGCGCGATCCTGGAGACCCGGGATCGAATCCCACATCGGGCTCCTGGTGCATGGAGCCTGCTTCTCCCTCTGCCTGTGTCTCTGCCTCTCTGTCTCTCTCTGTGACTATCATAAAAAAAAGAATCGAATTGAATCGCGTTGAAAAAAATCATAAAGAATCAAATCGAAAAGAATCGAATTTCATGTAACGAAAAGTTTCGAATTGAAAAGAATCGAATCGAAACAAAAGAATCGAATCGAATCGACATGAATCAAAAAGAATCGAATCAAAACGAATCGAAAAGAAACAAATCAAGTAGAATCTAAAAGAATCGAATCGAATCAAATCGAAAAAATTCGAATAGAATTGAATCGAAAAGAATCAAAACGAATCGAACCGAAGAGAATCGATTCGAATCAAAATAAAAAGTATCGTATCAAATCGAATCGAAAAGAATCATATCAAATAGAATCGAAAGAATGGAATCAAATCTAAAACAATCGAATCGAATCGAAAAGAATCGGATTGAATGGAATCGAATCGAAAAGAATAGAATAGAATCGAAAAAAATCGAATAGAATCAAATCAAATCAAAAAGAATCGAATTGATCCTAACCAAAATAAGCGAAATGAATCGACTCGAACCGAAAAAAATCAAATCGAAAAGAATCTAACCTCAACGAAAATCATCGAAATGAATAGAATCGAAAAGAATCGAATTGAATCAAATCGAAAAGAATCGAATGGAATCTAATCGAAAAGAATCAAATTGATTCGAATCGAAACAAATTGAATGCAATCGAAAAGAATCTAATTGAATCGATTCGAAAAGAACCGAATTCAATCAAAAGGAATCGATTCGAATGGAATAGAAAAGAATAGAATAGAATAGAATAGAAAAGAATCAAATCGAATCGAAAAGAATCGAATCGAAAAGAATTGAATCGAATCGAAAAGAAACGAATCGAACCGAATCAAAAAAAAACAATCGAATCGAATCAAATAAAAAAGAATCGCTTTGAATAGCATAGAATTGAAAAGAATCGAATCAATCGAATTGAAAACAATCGAATCGAAAAGAATCGAATCAAAAAAAGGCGAATCGAAACGAAAACAATCGAATCGAATCGAATCTAAAAGAATCGTATTGAATTGAATCGAGTCGAAAAGACTCGAATCAAAAAGACTCGAATCGAATTGAATCAAATCGAAAAGAATCTAATAGAAACCACTCGAACAGAATCAAATCGAAATGATTCAAAATGAATCGAATCGAATAGAATCGAAAAAAATCGAAACGAATCGAAACGAATCGAAACGAAATGAATCGAAGAGAATCGATTAGAATCGAAATGAAAAGAATCGTATTGAATCGAATCGAAAAGAATCAAATCAAATCGAATCGAAAGAATTGAATCAAATCGAAAAGAATCCAATCGAATCGAAAAGAATCGAACTGAATGGAATCAAATCGAAAAGAATCGAATCGAATCGAAAAGAATCGAATCAAATTTAATGGAATCGAAAAGAATCGAATTGAATCGAAAAGAATCGAAATGAAACAAATCAGATCAAATGGAAAAGCATCAAATCGAATTGAAAAGAATCGAATCGAATCGAAATGAATCGAATCAGAAAGACTCGAATCGAAAAGAATCGAATTGAAAAGAATCGAATCGAATCGAAAAGACTCGAATCGAATTAAAAATATCAAATCGAATCGAATCGCAAAGAATCGAATTGAAAAGACTCGAATTGAAACGAATCGATTTGAAACGAAAAGAATCGAATGGAATCGAATCGAATTGAAAGAATCGAAATGAATGGAAAAAAATCGAATAGAAAAGAATCGAACCGAAAAGAAAAGAATCAAATTGAATCAGTCGATTAAATTCTAGTCGAATCGAATCAAAAAGAATGAAATCGAGTCGAATCGAATCAAAAAGAATCGAATCGAATCGAAAAGAATCGAATTATATCTAATCAAAAAGAATCGAATCGTATCGACTCGAATCGAAAAGAATCCAATTGCATCATCGAATGGAAACTAATCGAATTGAATAGAATAGAAAAGAATCGAATCGAATCAAATCGAAAACAATCAAATTGAATTGATCGAAAAGAATCGAATTGAATCAAATCGAATCGAAATGAAAAGAATCGAATCGATTCAAATAGAAAAGAATCGAATCGAAAAGAATCAAAGCGACACGAAAAGAATCGAATCGAATCAAAAAGTATCGAATTGATTCGAAAACATTCGAATCGAAAAGAATCGAATTGAAATGAATCCGATCGAAATGAAAAGAATCTACTCGATTCGAATCCAAAAGAATCGAATCCAAAAGAATCGAATCGAATCCAAAAGAATCGAATTGAATTGAATCAAAAGAAATGAATTGAATTGAATCAAAAAGGAACTAATCGAATCAAATCGAAAAATCTCGAATAGAATCAAATCGAATCAAAAAGAATCGAATAGATTCGAATAAAAAAGAATCGAATTGAGGGATCCCTGGGTGGCGCAGCGGTTTAGCGCCTGCCTTTGGCCCAGGGCGCGATCCTGGAGACCCGGGATCGAATCCCACATCGGGCTCCCGGTGCATGGAGCCTGCTTCTCCCTCTGCCTGTGTCTCTGCCTCTCTGTCTCTCTCTGTGACTATCATAAAAAAAAGAATCGAATTGAATCGCGTTGAAAAAAATCATAAAGAATCAAATCGAAAAGAATCGAATTCCATGTAACGAAAAGATTCGAATTGAAAAGAATCGAATCGAAACAAAAGAATCGAATCGAATCGACATGAATCAAAAAGAATCGAATCAAAACGAATCGAAAAGAAACAAATCACGTAGAATCTAAAAGAATCGAATCGAATCAAATCGAAAAAATTCGAATAGAATTGAATCGAAAAGATTCAAAACGAATCGAACCGAAGAGAATCGATTCGAATCAAAATAAAAAGTATCGTATCAAATCGAATCGAAAAGAATCATATCAAATAGAATCGAAAGAATGGAATCAAATCTAAAACAATCGAATCGAATCGAAAAGAATCGGATTGAATGGAATCGAATCGAAAAGAATAGAATAGAATCGAAAAAAATCAAATAGAATCAAATCAAATCAAAAAGAATCGAATTGAATTGATCCTAACCAAAATAAGCGAAATGAATCGACTCGAACCGAAAAAAATCAAATCGAAAAGAATCTAACCTCAACGAAAATCATCGAAATGAATAGAATCGAAAAGAATCGAATTGAATCAAATCGAAAAGAATCGAATGGAATCTAATCGAAAAGAATCAAATTGATTCGAATCGAAACAAATTGAATCCAATCGAAAAGAATCTAATTGAATCGATTCGAAAAGAACCGAATTCAATCAAAAGGAATCGATTCGAATGGAATAGAAAAGAATAGAATAGAATAGAATAGAAAAGAATCAAATCGAATCGAAAAGAATCGAATCGAAAAGAATTGAATCGAATCGAAAAGAAACGAATCGAACCGAATCAAAAAAAAACAATCGAATCGAATCAAATAAAAAAGAATCGCTTTGAATAGCATAGAATTGAAAAGAATCGAATCAATCGAATTGAAAACAATCGAATCGAAAAGAATCGAATCAAAAAAAGTCGAATCGAAACGAAAACAATCGAATCGAATCGAATCTAAAAGAATCGTATTGAATTGAATCGAGTCGAAAAGACTCGAATCAAAAAGACTCGAATCGAATTGAATCAAATCGAAAAGAATCTAATAGAAACCACTCGAACAGAATCAAATCGAAATGATTCAAAATGAATCGAATCGAATAGAATCGAAAAAAATCGAAACGAATCGAAACGAATCGAAACGAAATGAATCGAAGAGAATCGATTAGAATCGAAATGAAAAGAATCGTATTGAATCGAATCGAAAAGAATCAAATCAAATCGAATCGAAAGAATTGAATCAAATCGAAAAGAATCCAATCGAATCGAAAAGAATCGAACTGAATGGAATCAGATCGAAAAGAATCGAATCGAATCGAAAAGAATCGAATCAAATTTAATGGAATCGAAAAGAATCGAATTGAATCGAAAAGAATCGAAATGAAACAAATCAGATCAAATGGAAAAGCATCAAATCGAATTGAAAAGAATCGAATCGAATCGAAATGAATCGAATCAGAAAGACTCGAATCGAAAAGAATCGAATTGAAAAGAATCGAATCGAATCGAAAAGACTCGAATCGAATTAAAAATATCAAATCGAATCGAATCGCAAAGAATCGAATTGAAAAGACTCGAATTGAAACGAATCGATTTGAAACGAAAAGAATCGAATCGAATCGAATCGAATTGAAAGAATCTAATTGAATAGAAAAAAATCGAATAGAAAAGAATCGAACCGAAAAGAAAAGAATCAAATTGAATCAGTCGATTAAATTCTAGCCGAATCGAATCAAAAAGAATGAAATCGAGTCGAATCGAATCGAAAACAATCGAATTGAATCGAAAAGAATCGAATTGTATCTAATCAAAAAGAATCGAATCGTATCGACTCGAATCGAAAAGAATCCAATTGCATCATCGAATGGAAACTAATCGAATTGAATAGAATCGAAAAGAATCGAATCGAATCAAATCGAAAACAATCAAATTGAATTGATCGAAAAGAATCGAATTGAATCAAATCGAATCGAAATGAAAAGACTCGAATCGATTCAAATAGAAATGAATCGAATCGAAAAGAATCAAATCGACACGAAAAGAATTGAATCGAATCAAAAAGTATCGAATTGATTCGAAAACATTCGAATCGAAAAGAATCGAATAGAAATGAATCCGATCGAAATGAAAAGAATCTACTCGATTCGAATCCAAAAGAATCGAATCCAAAAGATCGAATCGAATCCAAAAGAATCGAATTGAATTGAATCAAAAGAAATGAATTGAATTGAATCAAAAGGAACTAATCGAATCAAATCGAAAAAACTCGAATAGAATCAAATCGAATCAAAAAGAATCGAATAGATTCGAATAAAAAAGAATCGAATTGAGGGATCCCTGGGTGGCGCAGCGGTTTAGCGCCTGCCTTTGGCCCAGGGCGCGATCCTGGAGACCCGGGATCGAATCCCACATCGGGCTCCCGGTGCATGGAGCCTGCTTCTCCCTCTGCCTGTGTCTCTGTCTCTCTCTGTGACTATCATAAAAAAAAGAATCGAATTGAATCGCGTTGAAAAAAATCATAAAGAATCAAATCGAAAAGAATCGAATTCCATGTAACGAAAAGATTCGAATTGAAAAGAATCGAATCGAAACAAAAGAATCGAATCGAATCGACATGAATCAAAAAGAATCGAATCAAAACGAATCGAAAAGAAACAAATCACGTAGAATCTAAAAGAATCGAATCGAATCAAATCGAAAAAATTCGAATAGAATTGAATCGAAAAGATTCAAAACGAATCGAACCGAAGAGAATCGATTCGAATCAAAATAAAAAGTATCGTATCAAATCGAATCGAAAAGAATCATATCAAATAGAATCGAAAGAATGGAATCAAATCTAAAACAATCGAATCGAATCGAAAAGAATCGGATTGAATGGAATCGAATCGAAAAGAATAGAATAGAATCGAATTAAATCGAATAGAATCAAATCAAATCAAAAAGAATCGAATTGAATTGATCCTAACCAAAATAAGCGAAATGAATCGACTCGAACCGAAAAAAATCAAATCGAAAAGAATCTAACCTCAACGAAAATCATCGAAATGAATAGAATCGAAAAGAATCGAATTGAATCAAATCGAAAAGAATCGAATGGAATCTAATCGAAAAGAATCAAATTGATTCGAATCGAAACAAATTGAAACCAATCGAAAAGAATCTAATTGAATCGATTCGAAAAGAACCGAATTCAATCAAAACGAATCTATTCGAATGGAATAGAAAAGAATAGAATAGAATAGAATCGAAAAGAATCCAATTGAATCGAAAAGAATCGAATCGAAAAGAATTGAATCGAATCGAAAAGAAACGAATCGAACCGAATCAAAAAGAATATAATCGATCGAATCAAATACAAAAGAATCGCTTTGAATAGCATAGAATTGAAAAGAATCGAATCAATCGAATTGAAAACAATCGAATCGAAAAGAATCGAATCAAAAAAAGTCGAATCGAAACGAAAACAATCGAATCGAATCGAATCTAAAAGAATCGTATTGAATTGAATCGAGTCGAAAAGACTCGAATCAAAAAGACTCGAATCGAATTGAATCAAACCGAAAAGAATCTAATAGAAACCACTCGAACAGAATCAAATCGAAATGATTCAAAATGAATCTAATCGAATAGAATCGAAAAAAATCGAAACGAATCGAAACGAATCGAAACGAAATGAATCGAAGAGAATCGATTAGAATCGAAATGAAAAGAATCGTATTGAATCGATTCGAAAAGAATCAAATCAAATCGAATCGAAAGAATTGAATCAAATCGAAAAGAATCCAATCGAATCGAAAAGAATCGAACTGAATGGAATCAAATCGAAAAGAATCGAATCGAATCGAAAAGAATCGAATCAAATTTAATGGAATCGAAAAGAATCGAATTGAATCGAAAAGAATCGAAATGAAACAAATCAGATCAAATGGAAAAGCATCAAATCGAATTGAAAAGAATCGAATCGAATCGAAAAGACTCGAATCGAATTAAAAATATCAAATCGAATCGAATCGCAAAGAATCGAATTGAAAAGACTCGAATGGAAACGAATCGATTTGAAACGAAAAGAATCGAATCGAATCGAATCGAATTGAAAGAATCGAATTGAATAGAAAAAAATCGACTAGAAAAGAATCGAACCGAAAAGAAAAGAATCAAATTGAATCAGTCGATTAAATTCTAGTCGAATCGAATCAAAAAGAATGAAATCGAGTCGAATCGAATCGAAAAGAATCGAATCGAATCGAAAAGAATCGAATTGTATCTAATCAAAAAGAATCGAATCGTATCGACTCGAATCGAAAAGAATCCAATTGCATCATCGAATGGAAACTAATCGAATTGAATAGAATCGAAAAGAATCGAATCGAATCAAATCGAAAACAATCAAATTGATCGAAAAGAATCGAATTGAATCAAATCGAATCGAAATGAAAAGAATCGAATCGATTCAAATAGAAATGAATCGAATCGAAAAGAATCAAATCGACACGAAAAGAATTGAATCGAATCAAAAAGTATCGAATTGATTCGAAAACATTCGAATCGAAAAGAATCGAATAGAAATGAATCCGATCAAAATGAAAAGAATCTACTCGATTCGAATCCAAAAGAATCGAATCCAAAAGAATCGAATTGAATTGAATCAAAAGAAATGAATTGAATTGAATCAAAAGGAACTAATCGAATCAAATCGAAAAAACTCGAATAGAATCAAATCGAATCAAAAAGAATCGAATAGATTCGAATAAAAAAGAATCGAGTTGAGGGATCCCTGGGTGGCGCAGCGGTTTAGCGCCTGCCTTTGGCCCAGGGCGCGATCCTGGAGACCCGGGATCGAATCCCACATCGGGCTCCCGGTGCATGGAGCCTGTTTCTCCCTCTGCCTGTGTCTCTGCCTCTCTGTCTCTCTCTGTGACTATCATAAAAAAAAGAATCGAATTGAATCGCGTTGAAAAAAATCATAAAGAATCAAATCGAAAAGAATCGAATTCCATGTAACGAAAAGATTCGAATTGAAAAGAATCGAATCGAAACAAAAGAATCGAATCGAATCGACATGAATCAAAAAGAATCGAATCAAAACGAATCGAAAAGAAACAAATCAAGTAGAATCTAAAAGAATCGAATCGAATCAAATCGAAAAAATTCGAATAGAATTGAATCGAAAAGATTCAAAACGAATCGAACGGAAGAGAATCGATTCGAATCAAAATAAAAAGTATCGTATCAAATCGAATCGAAAAGAATCATATCAAATAGAATCGAAAGAATGGAATCAAATCTAAAACAATCGAATCGAATCGAAAAGAATCGGATTGAATGGAATCGAATCGAAAAGAATAGAATAGAATCGAAAAAAATCGAATAGAATCAAATCAAATCAAAAAGAATCGAATTGAATTGATCCTAACCAAAATAAGCGAAATGAATCGACTCGAACCGAAAAAAATCAAATCGAAAAGAATCTAACCTCAACGAAAATCATCGAAATGAATAGAATCGAAAAGAATCGAATTGAATCAAATCGAAAAGAATCGAATGGAATCTAATCGAAAAGAATCAAATTGATTCGAATCGAAACAAATTGAAACCAATCGAAAAGAATCTAATTGAATCGATTCGAAAAGAACCGAATTCAATCAAAACGAATCTATTCGAATGGAATAGAAAAGAATAGAATAGAATAGAATCGAAAAGAATCCAATTGAATCGAAAAGAATCGAATCGAAAAGAATTGAATCGAATCGAAAAGAAACGAATCGAACCGAATCAAAAAGAAAACAATCGATCGAATCAAATAAAAAGTATCGCTTTGAATAGCATAGAATTGAAAAGAATCGAATCAATCGAATTGAAAACAATCGAATCGAAAAAAATCGAATAAAAAAAAGTCGAATCGAAACGAAAACAATCGAATCGAATCGAATCTAAAAGAATCGTATTGAATTGAATCGAGTCGAAAAGACTCGAATCAAAAAGACTCGAATCGAATTGAATCAAATCGAAAAGAATCTAATAGAAACCATTCGAACAGAATCAAATCGAAATGATTCAAAATGAATCGAATCGAATAGAATCGAAAAAAATCGAAACGAATCGAAACGAATCGAAACGAAATGAATCGAAGAGAATCGATTAGAATCGAAATGAAAAGAATCGTATTGAATCGAATCGAAAAGAATCAAATCAAATCGAATCGAAAGAATTGAATCAAATCGAAAAGCATCCAATCGAATCGAAAAGAATCGAACTGAATGGAATCAAATCGAAAAGAATCGAATCGAATCGAAAAGAATCGAATCAAATTTAATGGAATCGAAAAGAATCGAATTGAATCGAAAAGAATCGAAATGAAACAAATCAGATCAAATGGAAAAGCATCAAATCGAATTGAAAAGAATCGAATCGAATCGAAATGAATCGAATCAAAAAGACTCGAATCGAAAAGAATCGAATTGAAAAGAATCGAATCGAATCGAAAAGACTCGAATCGAATTAAAAATATCAAATCGAATCGAATCGCAAAGAATCGAATTGAAAAGACTCGAATTGAAACGAATCGATTTGAAACGAAAAGAATCGAATCGAATCGAATCGAATTGAAAGAATCGAATTGAATAGAAAAAAATCGAATAGAAAAGAATCGAACCGAAAAGAAAAGAATCAGATTGAATCAGTCGATTAAATTCTAGTCGAATCGAATCAAAAAGAATGAAATCGAGTCGAATCGAATCGAATCGAAAAGAATCGAATTGTATCTAATCAAAAAGAATCGAATCGTATCGACTCGAATCGAAAAGAATCCAATTGCATCATCGAATGGAAAGTAATCGAATTGAATAGATTAGAAAAGAATCGAATCGAATCAAATCGAAAACTATCAAATTGAATTGATCGAAAAGAATCGAATTGAATCAAATCGAATCGAAATGAAAAGAATCGAATCGATTCAAATAGAAAAGAATCGAATCGAAAAGAATCAAAGCGACACGAAAAGAATCGAATCGAATCAAAAAGTATCGAATTGATTCGAAAACATTCGAATCGAAAAGAATCGAATTGAAATGAATCCGATCGAAATGAAAAGAATCTACTCGATTCGAATCCAAAAGAATCGAATCCAAAAGAATCGAATCGAATCCAAAAGAATCGAATTGAATTGAATCAAAAGAAATGAATTGAATTGAATCAAAAAGGAACTAATCGCATCAAATCGAAAAAACTCGAATAGAATCAAATCGAATCAAAAAGAATCGAATAGATTCGAATAAAAAAGAATCGAATTGAGGGATCCCTGGGTGGCGCAGCGGTTTAGCGCCTGCCTTTGGCCCAGGGCGCGATCCTGGAGACCCGGGATCGAATCCCACATCGGGCTCCCGGTGCATGGAGCCTGCTTCTCCCTCTGCCTGTGTCTCTGCCTCTCTGTCTCTCTCTGTGACTATCATAAAAAAAAAGAATCGAATTGAATCGCGTTGAAAAAAATAAAGAATCAAATCGAAAAGAATCGACTTCCATGTAACGAAAAGATTCGAATTGAAAAGAATCGAATCGAAACAAAAGAATCGAATCGAATCGACATGAATCACAAAGAATCGAATCAAAACGAATCGAAAAGAAACAAATCAAGTAGAATCTAAAAGAATCGAATCGAATCAAATCGAAAAAATTCGAATAGAATTGAATCGAAAAGATTCAAAACGAATCGAACCGAAGAGAATCGATTCGAATCAAAATAAAAAGTATCGTATCAAATCGAATCGAAACGAATCCTATCAAATAGAATCGAAAGAATGGAATCAAATCTAAAACAATCGAATCGAATCGAAAAGAATCGGATTGAATGGAATAGAATCGAAAAGAATAGAATAGAATCGAAAGAAATCGAATAGAATCAAATCAAATCAAAAAGAATCGAATTGAATTGATCCTAACCAAAATAAGCGAAATGAATCGACTCGAACCGAAAAAAATCAAATCGAAAAGAATCTAACCTCAACGAAAATCATCGAAATGAATAGAATCGAAAAGAATCGAATTGAATCAAATCGAAAAGAATCGAATGGAATCTAATCGAAAAGAATCAAATTGATTCGAATCGAAACAAATTGAAACCAATCGAAAAGAATCTAATTGAATCGATTCGAAAAAAACCGAATTCAATCAAAACGAATCGATTCGAAAGGAATATAAAAGAATAGAATAGAATAGAATCGAAAAGAATCCAATCGAATCGAAAAGAATCGAATCGAAAAGAATTGAATCGAATCGAAAAGAAACGAATCGAACCGAATCAAAAAAAAAACAATCGAATCGAATCAAATCCAAAAGAATCGCTTTGAATAGCATAGAATTGAAAAGAATCGAATCAATCGAATTGAAAACAATCGAATCGAAAAGAATTGAATCAAAAAAAGTCGAATCGAAACGAAAAATATCAAAAAAAAAGAAACGAAAACAATCGAATCGAATCAAATCTAAAAGAATCGTATTGAATTGAATCGAGTCGAAAAGACTCGAATCAAAAAGACTCGAATCGAATTGAATCAAATCGAAAAGAATCTAATAGAAACCACTCGAACAGAATCAAATCGAAATGATTCAAAATGAATCGAATCGAATAAAATCGAAAAAAATCGAATAGAATAGAAACGAATCGAAACGAAATAAATCGAAGAGAATCGATTAGAATCGAAGTGAAAAGAATCGTATTGAATCGAATCGAAAAGAATCAAATCAAATCGAATCGAAAGAATTGAATCAAATCGAAAAGAATCCAATCGAATCGAAAAGAATCGAACTGAATGGAATCAAATCGAAAAGAATCGAATCGAATCGAAAAGAATCGAATCAAATTTAATGGAATCAAAAAGAATCGAATTGAATCGAAAAGAATCGAAATGAAACAAATCAGATCAAATGGAAAAGCATCAAATCGAATTGAAAAGAATCGAATCGAATCGAAATGAATCGAATCAAAAAGACTCGAATCGAAAAGAATCGAATTGAAAAGAATCGAATCGAATCGAAAAGACTCGAATCGAATTAAAAATATCAAATCGAATCGAATCACAAAGAATCGAATTGAAAAGACTCGAATTGAAACGAATCGATTTGAAACGAAAAGAATCGAATCGAATCGAATCGAATTGAAAGAATCGAATAGAATAGAAAAAAATCGAATAGAAAAGAATCGAACCGAAAAGAAAAGAATCAAATTGAATCAGTCGATTAAATTCTAGTCGAATCGAATCAAAAAGAATGAAATCGAGTCGAATCGAATCAAAAAGAATCGAATCGAATCGAAAAGAATCGAATTGTATCTAATCAAAAAGAATCGAATCGTATCGACTCGAATCGAAAAGAATCCAATTGCATCATCGAATGGAAACTAATCGAATTGAATAGAATAGAAAAGAATCGAATCGAATCAAATCGAAAACAATCAAATTGAATTGATCGAAAAGAATCGAATTGAATCAAATCGAATCGAAATGAAAAGAATCGAATCGATTCAAATAGAAAAGAATCGAATCGAAAAGAATCAAAGCGACACGAAAAGAATCGAATCGAATCAAAAAGTATCGAATTGATTCGAAAACATTCGAATCGAAAAGAATCGAATTGAAATGAATCCGATCGAAATGAAAAGAATCTACTCGATTCGAATCCAAAAGAATCGAATCCAAAAGAATCGAATCGAATCCAAAAGAATCGAATTGAATTGAATCAAAAGAAATGAATTGAATTGAATCAAAAAGGAACTAATCGAATCAAATCGAAAAATCTCGAATAGAATCAAATCAAATCAAAAAGAATCGAATAGATTCGAATAAAAAAGAATCGAATTGAGGGATCCCTGGGTGGCGCAGCGGTTTAGCGCCTGCCTTTGGCCCAGGGCGCGATCCTGGAGACCCGGGATCGAATCCCACATCGGGCTCCTGGTGCATGGAGCCTGCTTCTCCCTCTGCCTGTGTCTCTGCCTCTCTGTCTCTCTCTGTGACTATCATAAAAAAAAGAATCGAATTGAATCGCGTTGAAAAAAATCATAAAGAATCAAATCGAAAAGAATCGAATTCCATGTAACGAAAAGTTTCGAATTCAAAAGAATCGAATCGAAACAAAAGAATCGAATCGAATCGACATGAATCAAAAAGAATCGAATCAAAACGAATCGAAAAGAAACAAATCAAGTAGAATCTAAAAGAATCGAATCGAATCAAATCGAAAAAATTCGAATAGAATTGAATCGAAAAGAATCAAAACGAATCGAACCGAAGAGAATCGATTCGAATCAAAATAAAAAGTATCGTATCAAATCGAATCGAAAAGAATCATATCAAATAGAATCGAAAGAATGGAATCAAATCTAAAACAATCGAATCGAATCGAAAAGAATCGGATTGAATGGAATCGAATCGAAAAGAATAGAATAGAATCGAAAAAAATCGAATAGAATCAAATCAAATCAAAAAGAATCGAATTGAATTGATCCTAACCAAAATAAGCGAAATGAATCGACTCGAACCGAAAAAAATCAAATCGAAAAGAATCTAACCTCAACGAAAATCATCGAAATGAATAGAATCGAAAAGAATCGAATTGAATCAAATCGAAAAGAATCGAATGGAATCTAATCGAAAAGAATCAAATTGATTCGAATCGAAACAAATT
This sequence comes from Canis aureus, assembly GCF_053574225.1. Taxonomy (NCBI): domain Eukaryota; kingdom Metazoa; phylum Chordata; class Mammalia; order Carnivora; family Canidae; genus Canis; species Canis aureus. Next base: position 41,627,112 of record NC_135639.1, read on the forward strand.
GAATCCAATCGAAAAGAATCTAATTGAATCGATTCGAAAAGAACCGAATTCAATCAAAAGGAATCGATTCGAATGGAATAGAAAAGAATAGAATAGAATAGAATAGAAAAGAATCAAATCGAATCGAAAAGAATCGAATCGAAAAGAATTGAATCGAATCGAAAAGAAACGAATCGAACCGAATCAAAAAAAAACAATCGAATCGAATCAAATAAAAAAGAATCGCTTTGAATAGCATAGAATTGAAAAGAATCGAATCAATCGAATTGAAAACAATCGAATCGAAAAGAATCGAATCAAAAAAAGTCGAATCGAAACGAAAACAATCGAATCGAATCGAATCTAAAAGAATCGTATTGAATTGAATCGAGTCGAAAAGACTCGAATCAAAAAGACTCGAATCGAATTGAATCAAATCGAAAAGAATCTAATAGAAACCACTCGAACAGAATCAAATCGAAATGATTCAAAATGAATCGAATCGAATAGAATCGAAAAAAATCGAAACGAATCGAAACGAATCGAAACGAAATGAATCGAAGAGAATCGATTAGAATCGAAATGAAAAGAATCGTATTGAATCGAATCGAAAAGAATCAAATCAAATCGAATCGAAAGAATTGAATCAAATCGAAAAGAATCCAATCGAATCGAAAAGAATCGAACTGAATGGAATCAAATCGAAAAGAATCGAATCGAATCGAAAAGAATCGAATCAAATTTAATGGAATCGAAAAGAATCGAATTGAATCGAAAAGAATCGAAATGAAACAAATCAGATCAAATGGAAAAGCATCAAATCGAATTGAAAAGAATCGAATCGAATCGAAATGAATCGAATCAGAAAGACTCGAATCGAAAAGAATCGAATTGAAAAGAATCGAATCGAATCGAAAAGACTCGAATCGAATTAAAAATATCAAATCGAATCGAATCGCAAAGAATCGAATTGAAAAGACTCGAATTGAAACGAATCGATTTGAAACGAAAAGAATCGAATGGAATCGAATCGAATTGAAAGAATCGAAATGAATGGAAAAAAATCGAATAGAAAAGAATCGAACCGAAAAGAAAAGAATCAAATTGAATCAGTCGATTAAATTCTAGTCGAATCGAATCAAAAAGAATGAAATCGAGTCGAATCGAATCGAAAAGAATCGAATCGAATCGAAAAGAATCGAATTGTATCTAATCAAAAAGAATCGAATCGTATCGACTCGAATCGAAAAGAATCCAATTGCATCATCGAATGGAAACTAATCGAATTGAATAGAATAGAAAAGAATCGAATCGAATCAAATCGAAAACAATCAAATTGAATTGATCGAAAAGAATCGAATTGAATCAAATCGAATCGAAATGAAAAGAATCGAATCGATTCAAATAGAAAAGAATCGAATCGAAAAGAATCAAAGCGACACGAAAAGAATCGAATCGAATCAAAAAGTATCGAATTGATTCGAAAACATTCGAATCGAAAAGAATCGAATTGAAATGAATCCGATCGAAATGAAAAGAATCTACTCGATTCGAATCCAAAAGAATCGAATCCAAAAGAATCGAATCGAATCCAAAAGAATCGAATTGAATTGAATCAAAAGAAATGAATTGAATTGAATCAAAAAGGAACTAATCGAATCAAATCGAAAAATCTCGAATAGAATCAAATCGAATCAAAAAGAATCGAATAGATTCGAATAAAAAAGAATCGAATTGAGGGATCCCTGGGTGGCGCAGCGGTTTAGCGCCTGCCTTTGGCCCAGGGCGCGATCCTGGAGACCCGGATTCGAATCCCACATCGGGCTCCTGGTGCATGGAGCCTGCTTCTCCCTCTGCCTGTGTCTCTGCCTCTCTGTCTCTCTCTGTGACTATCATAAAAAAAAGAATCGAATTGAATCGCGTTGAAAAAAATCATAAAGAATCAAATCGAAAAGAATCGACTTCCATGTAACGAAAAGTTTCGAATTGAAAAGAATCGAATCGAAACAAAAGAATCGAATCGAATCGACATGAATCAAAAAGAATCGAATCAAAACGAATCGAAAAGAAACAAATCAAGTAGAATCTAAAAGAATCGAATCGAATCAAATCGAAAAAATTCGAATAGAATTGAATCGAAAAGAATCAAAACGAATCGAACCGAAGAGAATCGATTCGAATCAAAATAAAAAGTATCGTATCAAATCGAATCGAAAAGAATCATATCAAATAGAATCGAAAGAATGGAATCAAATCTAAAACAATCGAATCGAATCGAAAAGAATCGGATTGAATGGAATCGAATCGAAAAGAATAGAATAGAATCGAAAAAAATCGAATAGAATCAAATCAAATCAAAAAGAATCGAATTGAATTGATCCTAACCAAAATAAGCGAAATGAATCGACTCGAACCGAAAAAAATCAAATCGAAAAGAATCTAACCTCAACGAAAATCATCGAAATGAATAGAATCGAAAAGAATCGAATTGAATCAAATCGAAAAGAATCGAATGGAATCTAATCGAAAAGAATCAAATTGATTCGAATCGAAACAAATTGAATCCAATCGAAAAGAATCTAATTGAATCGATTCGAAAAGAACCGAATTCAATCAAAAGGAATCGATTCGAATGGAATAGAAAAGAATAGAATAGAATAGAATAGAAAAGAATCAAATCGAATCGAAAAGAATCGAATCGAAAAGAATTGAATCGAATCGAAAAGAAACGAATCGAACCGAATCAAAAAAAAACAATCGAATCGAATCAAATAAAAAAGAATCGCTTTGAATAGCATAGAATTGAAAAGAATCGAATCAATCGAATTGAAAACAATCGAATCGAAAAGAATCGAATCAAAAAAAGTCGAATCGAAACGAAAACAATCGAATCGAATCGAATCTAAAAGAATCGTATTGAATTGAATCGAGTCGAAAAGACTCGAATCAAAAAGACTCGAATCGAATTGAATCAAATCGAAAAGAATCTAATAGAAACCACTCGAACAGAATCAAATCGAAATGATTCAAAATGAATCGAATCGAATAGAATCGAAAAAAATCGAAACGAATCGAAACGAATCGAAACGAAATGAATCGAAGAGAATCGATTAGAATCGAAATGAAAAGAATCGTATTGAATCGAATCGAAAAGAATCAAATCAAATCGAATCGAAAGAATTGAATCAAATCGAAAAGAATCCAATCGAATCGAAAAGAATCGAACTGAATGGAATCAAATCGAAAAGAATCGAATCGAATCGAAAAGAATCGAATCAAATTTAATGGAATCGAAAAGAATCGAATTGAATCGAAAAGAATCGAAATGAAACAAATCAGATCAAATGGAAAAGCATCAAATCGAATTGAAAAGAATCGAATCGAATCGAAATGAATCGAATCAGAAAGACTCGAATCGAAAAGAATCGAATTGAAAAGAATCGAATCGAATCGAAAAGACTCGAATCGAATTAAAAATATCAAATCGAATCGAATCGCAAAGAATCGAATTGAAAAGACTCGAATTGAAACGAATCGATTTGAAACGAAAAGAATCGAATGGAATCGAATCGAATTGAAAGAATCGAAATGAATGGAAAAAAATCGAATAGAAAAGAATCGAACCGAAAAGAAAAGAATCAAATTGAATCAGTCGATTAAATTCTAGTCGAATCGAATCAAAAAGAATGAAATCGAGTCGAATCGAATCAAAAAGAATCGAATCGAATCGAAAAGAATCGAATTGTATCTAATCAAAAAGAATCGAATCGTATCGACTCGAATCGAAAAGAATCCAATTGCATCATCGAATGGAAACTAATCGAATTGAATAGAATAGAAAAGAATCGAATCGAATCAAATCGAAAACAATCAAATTGAATTGATCGAAAAGAATCGAATTGAATCAAAACGAATCGAAATGAAAAGAATCGAATCGATTCAAATAGAAAAGAATCGAATCGAAAAGAATCAAAGCGACACGAAAAGAATCGAATCGAATCAAAAAGTATCGAATTGATTCGAAAACATTCGAATCGAAAAGAATCGAATTGAAATGAATCCGATCGAAATGAAAAGAATCTACTCGATTCGAATCCAAAAGAATCGAATCCAAAAGAATCGAATCGAATCCAAAAGAATCGAATTGAATTGAATCAAAAGAAATGAATTGAATTGAATCAAAAAGGAACTAATCGAATCAAATCGAAAAATCTCGAATAGAATCAAATCGAATCAAAAAGAATCGAATAGATTCGAATAAAAAAGAATCGAATTGAGGGATCCCTGGGTGGCGCAGCGGTTTAGCGCCTGCCTTTGGCCCAGGGCGCGATCCTGGAGACCCGGGATCGAATCCCACATCGGGCTCCTGGTGCATGGAGCCTGCTTCTCCCTCTGCCTGTGTCTCTGCCTCTCTGTCTCTCTCTGTGACTATCATAAAAAAAAGAATCGAATTGAATCGCGTTGAAAAAAATCATAAAGAATCAAATCGAAAAGAATCGACTTCGATGTAACGAAAAGTTTCGAATTGAAAAGAATCGAATCGAAACAAAAGAATCGAATCGAATCGACATGAATCAAAAAGAATCGAATCAAAACGAATCGAAAAGAAACAAATCAAGTAGAATCTAAAAGAATCGAATCGAATCAAATCGAAAAAATTCGAATAGAATTGAATCGAAAAGAATCAAAACGAATCGAACCGAAGAGAATCGATTCGAATCAAAATAAAAAGTATCGTATCAAATCGAATCGAAAAGAATCATATCAAATAGAATCGAAAGAATGGAATCAAATCTAAAACAATCGAATCGAATCGAAAAGAATCGGATTGAATGGAATCGAATCGAAAAGAATAGAATAGAATAGAAAAAAATCAAATAGAATCAAATCAAATCAAAAAGAATCGAATTGAATTGATCCTAACCAAAATAAGCGAAATGAATCGACTCGAACCGAAAAAAATCAAATCGAAAAGAATCTAACCTCAACGAAAATCATCGAAATGAATAGAATCGAAAAGAATCGAATTGAATCAAATCGAAAAGAATCGAATGGAATCTAATCGAAAAGAATCAAATTGATTCGAATCGAAACAAATTGAATCCAATCGAAAAGAATCTAATTGAATCGATTCGAAAAGAACCGAATTCAATCAAAAGGAATCGATTCGAATGGAATAGAAAAGAATAGAATAGAATAGAATAGAATAGAAAAGAATCAAATCGAATCGAAAAGAATCGAATCGAAAAGAATTGAATCGAATCGAAAAGAAACGAATCGAACCGAATCAAAAAAAAACAATCGAATCGAATCAAATAAAAAAGAATCGCTTTGAATAGCATAGAATTGAAAAGAATCGAATCAATCGAATTGAAAACAATCGAATCGAAAAGAATCGAATCAAAAAAAGTCGAATCGAAACGAAAACAATCGAATCGAATCGAATCTAAAAGAATCGTATTGAATTGAATCGAGTCGAAAAGACTCGAATCAAAAAGACTCGAATCGAATTGAATCAAATCGAAAAGAATCTAATAGAAACCACTCGAACAGAATCAAATCGAAATGATTCAAAATGAATCGAATCGAATAGAATCGAAAAAAATCGAAACGAATCGAAACGAATCGAAACGAAATGAATCGAAGAGAATCGATTAGAATCGAAATGAAAAGAATCGTATTGAATCGAATCGAAAAGAATCAAATCAAATCGAATCGAAAGAATTGAATCAAATCGAAAAGAATCCAATCGAATCGAAAAGAATCGAACTGAATGGAATCAAATCGAAAAGAATCGAATCGAATCGAAAAGAATCGAATCAAATTTAATGGAATCGAAAAGAATCGAATTGAATCGAAAAGAATCGAAATGAAACAAATCAGATCAAATGGAAAAGCATCAAATCGAATTGAAAAGAATCGAATCGAATCGAAATGAATCGAATCAGAAAGACTCGAATCGAAAAGAATCGAATTGAAAAGAATCGAATCGAATCGAAAAGACTCGAATCGAATTAAAAATATCAAATCGAATCGAATCGCAAAGAATCGAATTGAAAAGACTCGAATTGAAACGAATCGATTTGAAACGAAAAGAATCGAATCGAATCGAATCGAATTGAAAGAATCGAAATGAATGGAAAAAAATCGAATAGAAAAGAATCGAACCGAAAAGAAAAGAATCAAATTGAATCAGTCGATTAAATTCTAGTCGAATCGAATCAAAAAGAATGAAATCGAGTCGAATCGAATCGAAAAGAATCGAATCGAATCGAAAAGAATCGAATTGTATCTAATCAAAAAGAATCGAATCGTATCGACTCGAATCGAAAAGAATCCAATTGCATCATCGAATGGAAAGTAATCGAATTGAATAGAATAGAAAAGAATCGAATCGAATCAAATCGAAAACAATCAAATTGAATTGATCGAAAAGAATCGAATTGAATCAAAACGAATCGAAATGAAAAGAATCGAAACGATTCAAATAGAAAAGAATCGAATCGAAAAGAATCAAAGCGACACGAAAAGAATCGAATCGAATCAAAAAGTATCGAATTGATTCGAAAACATTCGAATCGAAAAGAATCGAATTGAAATGAATCCGATCGAAATGAAAAGAATCTACTCGATTCGAATCCAAAAGAATCGAATCCAAAAGAATCGAATCGAATCCAAAAGAATCGAATTGAATTGAATCAAAAGAAATGAATTGAATTGAATCAAAAAGGAACTAATCGAATCAAATCGAAAAATCTCGAATAGAATCAAATCGAATCAAAAAGAATCGAATAGATTCGAATAAAAAAGAATCGAATTGAGGGATCCCTGGGTGGCGCAGCGGTTTAGCGCCTGCCTTTGGCCCAGGGCGCGATCCTGGAGACCCGGGATCGAATCCCACATCGGGCTCCTGGTGCATGGAGCCTGCTTCTCCCTCTGCCTGTGTCTCTGCCTCTCTGTCTCTCTCTGTGACTATCATAAAAAAAAGAATCGAATTGAATCGCGTTGAAAAAAATCATAAAGAATCAAATCGAAAAGAATCGACTTCCATGTAACGAAAAGTTTCGAATTGAAAAGAATCGAATCGAAACAAAAGAATCGAATCGAATCGACATGAATCAAAAAGAATCGAATCAAAACGAATCGAAAAGAAACAAATCAAGTAGAATCTAAAAGAATCGAATCGAATCAAATCGAAAAAATTCGAATAGAATTGAATCGAAAAGAATCAAAACGAATCGAACCGAAGAGAATCGATTCGAATCAAAATAAAAAGTATCGTATCAAATCGAATCGAAAAGAATCATATCAAATAGAATCGAAAGAATGGAATCAAATCTAAAACAATCGAATCGAATCGAAAAGAATCGGATTGAATGGAATCGAATCGAAAAGAATAGAATAGAATAGAAAAAAATCAAATAGAATCAAATCAAATCAAAAAGAATCGAATTGAATTGATCCTAACCAAAATAAGCGAAATGAATCGACTCGAACCGAAAAAAATCAAATCGAAAAGAATCTAACCTCAACGAAAATCATCGAAATGAATAGAATCGAAAAGAATCGAATTGAATCAAATCGAAAAGAATCGAATGGAATCCAATCAAAAAGAATCAAATTGATTCGAATCGAAACAAATTGAATCCAATCGAAAAGAATCTAATTGAATCGATTCGAAAAGAACCGAATTCAATCAAAAGGAATCGATTCGAATGGAATAGAAAAGAATAGAATAGAATAGAATAGAAAAGAATCAAATCGAATCGAAAAGAATCGAATCGAAAAGAATTGAATCGAATCGAAAAGAAACGAATCGAACCGAATCAAAAAAAAACAATCGAATCGAATCAAATAAAAAAGAATCGCTTTGAATAGCATAGAATTGAAAAGAATCGAATCAATCGAATTGAAAACAATCGAATCGAAAAGAATCGAATCAAAAAAAGTCGAATCGAAACGAAAACAATCGAATCGAATCGAATCTAAAAGAATCGTATTGAATTGAATCGAGTCGAAAAGACTCGAATCAAAAAGACTCGAATCGAATTGAATCAAATCGAAAAGAATCTAATAGAAACCACTCGAACAGAATCAAATCGAAATGATTCAAAATGAATCGAATCGAATAGAATCGAAAAAAATCGAAACGAATCGAAACGAATCGAAACGAAATGAATCGAAGAGAATCGATTAGAATCGAAATGAAAAGAATCGTATTGAATCGAATCGAAAAGAATCAAATCAAATCGAATCGAAAGAATTGAATCAAATCGAAAAGAATCCAATCGAATCGAAAAGAATCGAACTGAATGGAATCAAATCGAAAAGAATCGAATCGAATCGAAAAGAATCGAATCAAATTTAATGGAATCGAAAAGAATCGAATTGAATCGAAAAGAATCGAAATGAAACAAATCAGATCAAATGGAAAAGCATCAAATCGAATTGAAAAGAATCGAATCGAATCGAAATGAATCGAATCAGAAAGACTCGAATCGAAAAGAATCGAATTGAAAAGAATCGAATCGAATCGAAAAGACTCGAATCGAATTAAAAATATCAAATCGAATCGAATCGCAAAGAATCGAATTGAAAAGACTCGAATTGAAACGAATCGATTTGAAACGAAAAGAATCGAATCGAATCGAATCGAATTGAAAGAATCGAAATGAATGGAAAAAAATCGAATAGAAAAGAATCGAACCGAAAAGAAAAGAATCAAATTGAATCAGTCGATTAAATTCTAGTCGAATCGAATCAAAAAGAATGAAATCGAGTCGAATCGAATCGAAAAGAATCGAATCGAATCGAAAAGAATCGAATTGTATCTAATCAAAAAGAATCGAATCGTATCGACTCGAATCGAAAAGAATCCAATTGCATCATCGAATGGAAAGTAATCGAATTGAATAGAATAGAAAAGAATCGAATCGAATCAAATCGAAAACAATCAAATTGAATTGATCGAAAAGAATCGAATTGAATCAAAACGAATCGAAATGAAAAGAATCGAATCGATTCAAATAGAAAAGAATCGAATCGAAAAGAATCAAAGCGACACGAAAAGAATCGAATCGAATCAAAAAGTATCGAATTGATTCGAAAACATTCGAATCGAAAAGAATCGAATTGAAATGAATCCGATCGAAATGAAAAGAATCTACTCGATTCGAATCCAAAAGAATCGAATCCAAAAGAATCGAATCGAATCCAAAAGAATCGAATTGAATTGAATCAAAAGAAATGAATTGAATTGAATCAAAAAGGAACTAATCGAATCAAATCGAAAAATCTCGAATAGAATCAAATCGAATCAAAAAGAATCGAATAGATTCGAATAAAAAAGAATCGAATTGAGGGATCCCTGGGTGGCGCAGCGGTTTAGCGCCTGCCTTTGGCCCAGGGCGCGATCCTGGAGACCCGGGATCGAATCCCACATCGGGCTCCTGGTGCATGGAGCCTGCTTCTCCCTCTGCCTGTGTCTCTGCCTCTCTGTCTCTCTCTGTGACTATCATAAAAAAAAGAATCGAATTGAATCGCGTTGAAAAAAATCATAAAGAATCAAATCGAAAAGAATCGACTTCCATGTAACGAAAAGTTTCGAATTGAAAAGAATCGAATCGAAACAAAAGAATCGAATCGAATCGACATGAATCAAAAAGAATCGAATCAAAACGAATCGAAAAGAAACAAATCAAGTAGAATCTAAAAGAATCGAATCGAATCAAATCGAAAACATTCGAATAGAATTGAATCGAAAAGAATCAAAACGAATCGAACCGAAGAGAATCGATTCGAATCAAAATAAAAAGTATCGTATCAAATCGAATCGAAAAGAATCCTATCAAATAGAATCGAAAGAATGGAATCAAATCTAAAACAATCGAATCGAATCGAAAAGAATCGGATTGAATGGAATCGAATCGAAAAGAATAGAATAGAATCGAAAAAAATCGAATAGAATCAAATCAAATCAAAAAGAATCGAATTGAATTGATCCTAACCAAAATAAGCGAAATGAATCGACTCGAACCGAAAAAATCAAATCGAAAAGAATCTAACCTCAACGAAAATCATCGAAATGAATAGAATCGAAAAGAATCGAATTGAATCAAATCGAAAAGAATCGAATGGAATCTAATCGAAAAGAATCAAATTGATTCGAATCGAAACAAATTGAATCCAATCGAAAAGAATCTAATTGAATCGATTCGAAAAGAACCGAATTCAATCAAAAGGAATCGATTCGAATGGAATAGAAAAGAATAGAATAGAATAGAATAGAAAAGAATCAAATCGAATCGAAAAGAATCGAATCGAAAAGAATTGAATCGAATCGAAAAGAAACGAATCGAACCGAATCAAAAAAAAACAATCGAATCGAATCAAATAAAAAAGAATCGCTTTGAATAGCATAGAATTGAAAAGAATCGAATCAATCGAATTGAAAACAATCGAATCGAAAAGAATCGAATCAAAAAAAGTCGATTCGAAACGAAAACAATCGAATCGAATCGAATCTAAAAGAATCGTATTGAATTGAATCGAGTCGAAAAGACTCGAATCAAAAAGACTCGAAACGAATTGAATCAAATCGAAAAGAATCTAATAGAAACCACTCGAACAGAATCAAATCGAAATGATTCAAAATGAATCGAATCGAATAGAATCGAAAAAAATCGAAACGAATCGAAACGAATCGAAACGAAATGAATCGAAGAGAATCGATTAGAATCGAAATGAAAAGAATCGTATTGAATCGAATCGAAAAGAATCAAATCAAATCGAATCGAAAGAATTGAATCAAATCGAAAAGAATCCAATCGAATCGAAAAGAATCGAACTGAATGGAATCAAATCGAAAAGAATCGAATCGAATCGAAAAGAATCGAATCAAATTTAATGGAATCGAAAAGAATCGAATTGAATCGAAAAGAATCGAAATGAAACAAATCAGATCAAATGGAAAAGCATCAAATCGAATTGAAAAGAATCGAATCGAATCGAAATGAATCGAATCAGAAAGACTCGAATCGAAAAGAATCGAATTGAAAAGAATCGAATCGAATCGAAAAGACTCGAATCGAATTAAAAATATCAAATCGAATCGAATCGCAAAGAATCGAATTGAAAAGACTCGAATTGAAACGAATCGATTTGAAACGAAAAGAATCGAATCGAATCGAATCGAATTGAAAGAATCGAAATGAATGGAAAAAAATCGAATAGAAAAGAATCGAACCGAAAAGAAAAGAATCAAATTGAATCAGTCGATTAAATTCTAGTCGAATCGAATCAAAAAGAATGAAATCGAGTCGAATCGAATCCAATCGAAAAGAATCGAATTGTATCTAATCAAAAAGAATCGAATCGTATCGACTCGAATCGAAAAGAATCCAATTGCATCATCGAATGGAAACTAATCGAATTGAATAGAATAGAAAAGAATCGAATCGAATCAAATCGAAAACAATCAAATTGAATTGATCGAAAAGAATCGAATTGAATCAAATCGAATCGAAATGAAAAGAATCGAATCGATTCAAATAGAAAAGAATCGAATCGAAAAGAATCAAAGCGACACGAAAAGAATCGAATCGAATCAAAAAGTATCGAATTGATTCGAAAACATTCGAATCGAAAAGAATCGAATTGAAATGAATCCGATCGAAATGAAAAGAATCTACTCGATTCGAATCCAAAAGAATCGAATCCAAAAGAATCGAATCGAATCCAAAAGAATCGAATTGAATTGAATCAAAAGAAATGAATTGAATTGAATCAAAAAGGAACTAATCGAATCAAATCGAAAAATCTCGAATAGAATCAAATCGAATCAAAAAGAATCGAATAGATTCGAATAAAAAAGAATCGAATTGAGGGATCCCTGTTGGCGCAGCGGTTTAGCGCCTGCCTTTGGCCCAGGGCGCGATCCTGGAGACCCGGGATCGAATCCCACATCGGGCTCCTGGTGCATGGAGCCTGCTTCTCCCTCTGCCTGTGTCTCTGCCTCTCTGTCTCTCTCTGTGACTATCATAAAAAAAAGAATCGAATTGAATCGCGTTGAAAAAAATCATAAAGAATCAAATCGAAAAGAATCGAATTCCATGTAACGAAAAGATTCGAATTGAAAAGAATCGAATCGAAACAAAAGAATCGAATCGAATCGACATGAATCAAAAAGAATCGAATCAAAACGAATCGAAAAGAAACAAATCAAGTAGAATCTAAAAGAATCGAATCGAATCAAATCGAAAAAATTCGAATAGAATTGAATCGAAAAGAATCAAAACGAATCGAACCGAAGAGAATCGATTCGAATCAAAATAAAAAGTATCGTATCAAATCGAATCGAAAAGAATCCTATCAAATAGAATCGAAAGAATGGAATCAAATCTAAAACAATCGAATCGAATCGAAAAGAATCGGATTGAATGGAATCGAATCGAAAAGAATAGAATAGAATCGAAAAAAATCGAATAGAATCAAATCAAATCAAAAAGAATCGAATTGAATTGATCCTAACCAAAATAAGCGAAATGAATCGACTCGAACCGAAAAAATCAAATCGAAAAGAATCTAACCTCAACGAAAATCATCGAAATGAATAGAATCGAAAAGAATCGAATTGAATCAAATCGAAAAGAATCGAATGGAATCTAATCGAAAAGAATCAAATTGATTCGAATCGAAACAAATTGAATCCAATCGAAAAGAATCTAATTGAATCGATTCGAAAAGAACCGAATTCAATCAAAAGGAATCGATTCGAATGGAATAGAAAAGAATAGAATAGAATAGAATAGAAAAGAATCAAATCGAATCGAAAAGAATCGAATCGAAAAGAATTGAATCGAATCGAAAAGAAACGAATCGAACCGAATCAAAAAAAAACAATCGAATCGAATCAAATAAAAAAGAATCGCTTTGAATAGCATAGAATTGAAAAGAATCGAATCAATCGAATTGAAAACAATCGAATCGAAAAGAATCGAATCAAAAAAAGTCGATTCGAAACGAAAACAATCGAATCGAATCGAATCTAAAAGAATCGTATTGAATTGAATCGAGTCGAAAAGACTCGAATCAAAAAGACTCGAAACGAATTGAATCAAATCGAAAAGAATCTAATAGAAACCACTCGAACAGAATCAAATCGAAATGATTCAAAATGAATCGAATCGAATAGAATCGAAAAAAATCGAAACGAATCGAAACGAATCGAAACGAAATGAATCGAAGAGAATCGATTAGAATCGAAATGAAAAGAATCGTATTGAATCGAATCGAAAAGAATCAAATCAAATCGAATCGAAAGAATTGAATCAAATCGAAAAGAATCCAATCGAATCGAAAAGAATCGAAATGAATGGAATCAAATCGAAAAGAATCGAATCGAATCGAAAAGAATCGAATCAAATTTAATGGAATCGAAAAGAATCGAATTGAATCGAAAAGAATCGAAATGAAACAAATCAGATCAAATGGAAAAGCATCAAATCGAATTGAAAAGAATCGAATCGAATCGAAATGAATCGAATCAGAAAGACTCGAATCGAAAAGAATCGAATTGAAAAGAATCGAATCGAATCGAAAAGACTCGAATCGAATTAAAAATATCAAATCGAATCGAATCGCAAAGAATCGAATTGAAAAGACTCGAATTGAAACGAATCGATTTGAAACGAAAAGAATCGAATCGAATCGAATCGAATTGAAAGAATCGAAATGAATGGAAAAAAATCGAATAGAAAAGAATCGAACCGAAAAGAAAAGAATCAAATTGAATCAGTCGATTAAATTCTAGTCGAATCGAATCAAAAAGAATGAAATCGAGTCGAATCGAATCCAATCGAAAAGAATCGAATTGTATCTAATCAAAAAGAATCGAATCGTATCGACTCGAATCGAAAAGAATCCAATTGCATCATCGAATGGAAACTAATCGAATTGAATAGAATAGAAAAGAATCGAATCGAATCAAATCGAAAACAATCAAATTGAATTGATCGAAAAGAATCGAATTGAATCAAATCGAATCGAAATGAAAAGAATCGAATCGATTCAAATAGAAAAGAATCGAATCGAAAAGAATCAAAGCGACACGAAAAGAATCGAATCGAATCAAAAAGTATCGAATTGATTCGAAAACATTCGAATCGAAAAGAATCGAATTGAAATGAATCCGATCGAAATGAAAAGAATCTACTCGATTCGAATCCAAAAGAATCGAATCCAAAAGAATCGAATCGAATCCAAAAGAATCGAATTGAATTGAATCAAAAGAAATGAATTGAATTGAATCAAAAAGGAACTAATCGAATCAAATCGAAAAATCTCGAATAGAATCAAATCGAATCAAAAAGAATCGAATAGATTCGAATAAAAAAGAATCGAATTGAGGGATCCCTGTTGGCGCAGCGGTTTAGCGCCTGCCTTTGGCCCAGGGCGCGATCCTGGAGACCCGGGATCGAATCCCACATCGGGCTCCTGGTGCATGGAGCCTGCTTCTCCCTCTGCCTGTGTCTCTGCCTCTCTGTCTCTCTCTGTGACTATCATAAAAAAAAGAATCGAATTGAATCGCGTTGAAAAAAATCATAAAGAATCAAATCGAAAAGAATCGAATTCCATGTAACGAAAAGATTCGAATTGAAAAGAATCGAATCGAAACAAAAGAATCGAATCGAATCGACATGAATCAAAAAGAATCGAATCAAAACGAATCGAAAAGAAACAAATCAAGTAGAATCTAAAAGAATCGAATCGAATCAAATCGAAAAAATTCGAATAGAATTGAATCGAAAAGAATCAAAACGAATCGAACCGAAGAGAATCGATTCGAATCAAAATAAAAAGTATCGTATCAAATCGAATCGAAAAGAATCCTATCAAATAGAATCGAAAGAATGGAATCAAATCTAAAACAATCGAATCGAATCGAAAAGAATCGGATTGAATGGAATCGAATCGAAAAGAATAGAATAGAATCGAAAAAAATCGAATAGAATCAAATCAAATCAAAAAGAATCGAATTGAATTGATCCTAACCAAAATAAGCGAAATGAATCGACTCAAACCGAAAAAAATCAAATCGAAAAGAATCTAACCTCAACGAAAATCATCGAAATGAATAGAATCGAAAAGAATCGAATTGAATCAAATCGAAAAGAATCGAATGGAATCTAATCGAAAAGAATCAAATTGATTCGAATCGAAACAAATTGAATCCAATCGAAAAGAATCTAATTGAATCGATTCGAAAAGAACCGAATTCAATCAAAAGGAATCGATTCGAATGGAATAGAAAAGAATAGAATAGAATAGAATAGAAAAGAATCAAATCGAATCGAAAAGAATCGAATCGAAAAGAATTGAATCGAATCGAAAAGAAACGAATCGAACCGAATCAAAAAGAAAACAATCGAATCGAATCAAATACAAAAGAATCGCTTTGAATAGCATAGAATTGAAAAGAATCGAATCAATCGAATTGAAAACAATCGAATCGAAAAGAATCGAATCAAAAAAAGTCGAATCGAAACGAAAACAATCGAATCGAATCGAATCTAAAAGAATCGTATTGAATTGAATCGAGTCGAAAAGACTCGAATCAAAAAGACTCGAATCGAATTGAATCAAATCGAAAAGAATCTAATAGAAACCACTCGAACAGAATCAAATCGAAATGATTCAAAATGAATCAAATCGAATAGAATCGAAAAAATCGAAACGAATCGAAACGAATCGAAACGAAATGAATCGAAGAGAATCGATTAGAATCGAAATGAAAAGAATCGTATTGAATCGAATCGAAAAGAATCAAATCAAATCGAATCGAAAGAATTGAATCAAATCGAAAAGAATCCAATCGAATCGAAAAGAATCGAACTGAATGGAATCAAATCGAAAAGAATCGAATCGAATCGAAAAGAATCAAATCAAATTTAATGGAATCGAAAAGAATCGAATTGAATCGAAAAGAATCGAAATGAAACAAATCAGATCAAATGGAAAAGCATCAAATCGAATTGAAAAGAATCGAATCGAATCGAAATGAATCGAATCAGAAAGACTCGAATCGAAAAGAATCGAATTGAAAAGAATCGAATCGAATCGAAAAGACTCGAATCGAATTAAAAATATCAAATCGAATCGAATCGCAAAGAATCGAATTGAAAAGACTCGAATTGAAACGAATCAATTTGAAACGAAAAGAATCGAATGGAATCGAATCGAATTGAAAGAATCGAAATGAATGGAAAAAAATCGAATAGAAAAGAATCGAACCGAAAAGAAAAGAATCAAATTGAATCAGTCGATTAAATTCTAGTCGAATCGAATCAAAAAGAATGAAATCGAGTCGAATCGAATCGAATCGAAAAGAATCGAATTGTATCTAATCAAAAAGAATCGAATCGTATCGACTCGAATCGAAAAGAATCCAATTGCATCATCGAATGGAAACTAATCGAATTGAATAGAATCGAAAAGAATCGAATCGAATCAAATCGAAAACAATCAAATTGAATTGATCGAAAAGAATCGAATTGAATCAAATCGAATCGAAATGAAAAGAATCGAATCGATTCAAATAGAAAAGAATCGAATCGAAAAGAATCAAAGCGACACGAAAAGAATCGAATCGAATCAAAAAGTATCGAATTGATTCGAAAACATTCGAATCGAAAAGAATCGAATTGAAATGAATCCGATCGAAATGAAAAGAATCTACTCGATTCGAATCCAAAAGAATCGAATCCAAAAGAATCGAATCGAATCCAAAAGAATCGAATTGAATTGAATCAAAAGAAATGAATTGAATTGAATCAAAAAGGAACTAATCGAATCAAATCGAAAAATCTCGAATAGAATCAAATCGAATCAAAAAGAATCGAATAGATTCGAATAAAAAAGAATCGAATTGAGGGATCCCTGTTGGCGCAGCGGTTTAGCGCCTGCCTTTGGCCCAGGGCGCGATCCTGGAGACCCGGGATCGAATCCCACATCGGGCTCCTGGTGCATGGAGCCTGCTTCTCCCTCTGCCTGTGTCTCTGCCTCTCTGTCTCTCTCTGTGACTATCATAAAAAAAAGAATCGAATTGAATCGCGTTGAAAAAAATCATAAAGAATCAAATCGAAAAGAATCGAATTCCATGTAACGAAAAGATTCGAATTGAAAAGAATCGAATCGAAACAAAAGAATCGAATCGAATCGACATGAATCAAAAAGAATCGAATCAAAACGAATCGAAAAGAAACAAATCAAGTAGAATCTAAAAGAATCGAATCGAATCAAATCGAAAAAATTCGAATAGAATTGAATCGAAAAGAATCAAAACGAATCGAACCGAAGAGAATCGATTCGAATCAAAATAAAAAGTATCGTATCAAATCGAATCGAAAAGAATCATATCAAATAGAATCGAAAGAATGGAATCAAATCTAAAACAATCGAATCGAATCGAAAAGAATCGGATTGAATGGAATCGAATCGAAAAGAATAGAATAGAATCGAAAGAAATCGAATAGAATCAAATCAAATCAAAAAGAATCGAATTGAATTGATCCTAACCAAAATAAGCGAAATGAATCGACTCGAACCGAAAAAAATCAAATCGAAAAGAATCTAACCTCAACGAAAATAATCGAAATGAATAGAATCGAAAAGAATCGAATTGAATCAAATCGAAAAGAATCGAATGGAATCTAATCGAAAAGAATCAAATTGATTCGAATCGAAACAAATTGAATCCAATCGAAAAGAATCTAATTCAATCGATTCGAAAAGAACCGAATTCAATCAAAACGAATCGATTCGAATGGAATAGAAAAGAATAGAATAGAATAGAATCGAAAAGAATCAAATCGAATCGAAAAGAATCGAATCGAAAAGAATTGAATCGAATCGAAAAGAAACGAATCGAACCGAATCAAAAAGAAAACAATCGAATCGAATCAAATACAAAAGAATCGCTTTGAATAGCATAGAATTGAAAAGAATCGAATCAATCGAATTGAAAACAATCGAATCGAAAAGAATCGAATCAAAAAAAGTCGAATCGAAACGAAAACAATCGAATCGAATCGAATCTAAAAGAATCGTATTGAATTGAATCGAGTCGAAAAGACTCGAATCAAAAAGACTCGAATCGAATTGAATCAAATCGAAAAGAATCTAATAGAAACCACTCGAACAGAATCAAATCGAAATGATTCAAAATGAATCGAATCGAATAGAATCGAAAAAATCGAAACGAATCGAAACGAATCGAAACGAAATGAATCGAAGAGAATCGATTAGAATCGAAATGAAAAGAATCGTATTGAATCGAATCGAAAAGAATCAAATCAAATCGAATCGAAAGAATTGAATCAAATCGAAAAGAATCCAATCGAATCGAAAAGAATCGAACTGAATGGAATCAAATCGAAAAGAATCGAATCAAATTTAATGGAATCGAAAAGAATCGAATTGAATCGAAAAGAATCGAAATGAAACAAATCAGATCAAATGGAAGAGCATCAAATCGAATTGAAAAGAATCGAATCGAATCGAAAAGACTCGAATCGAATTAAAAATATCAAATCGAATCGAATCGCAAAGAATCGAATTGAAAAGACTCGAATGGAAACGAATCGATTTGAAACGAAAAGAATCGAATCGAATCGAATCGAATTGAAAGAATCGAATTGAATAGAAAAAAATCGAATAGAAAAGAATCGAACCGAAAAGAAAAGAATCAAATTGAATCAGTCGATTAAATTCTAGTCGAATCGAATCAAAAAGAATGAAATCGAGTCGAATCGAATCGAAAAGAATCGAATCGAATCGAAAAGAATCGAATTGTATCTAATCAAAAAGAATCGAATCGTATCGACTCGAATCGAAAAGAATCCAATTGCATCATCGAATGGAAACTAATCGAATTGAATAGAATCGAAAAGAATCGAATCGAATCAAATCGAAAACAATCAAATTGATCGAAAAGAATCGAATTGAATCAAATCGAATCGAAATGAAAAGAATCGAATCGATTCAAATAGAAATGAATCGAATCGAAAAGAATCAAATCGACACGAAAAGAATTGAATCGAATCAAACAGTATCGAATTGATTCGAAAACATTCGAATCGAAAAGAATCGAATAGAAATGAATCCGATCGAAATGAAAAGAATCTACTCGATTCGAATCCAAAAGAATCGAATCCAAAAGATCGAATCGAATCCAAAAGAATCGAATTGAATTGAATCAAAAGAAATGAATTGAATTGAATCAAAAGGAACTAATCGAATCAAATCGAAAAAACTCGAATAGAATCAAATCGAATCAAAAAGAATCGAATAGATTCGAATAAAAAAGAATCGAATTGAGGGATCCCTGGGTGGCGCAGCGGTTTAGCGCCTGCCTTTGGCCCAGGGCGCGATCCTGGAGACCCGGGATCGAATCCCACATCGGGCTCCCGGTGCATGGAGCCTGCTTCTCCCTCTGCCTGTGTCTCTGCCTCTCTGTCTCTCTCTGTGACTATCATAAAAAAAAGAATCGAATTGAATCGCGTTGAAAAAAATCATAAAGAATCAAATCGAAAAGAATCGAATTCCATGTAACGAAAAGATTCGAATTGAAAAGAATCGAATCGAAACAAAAGAATCGAATCGAATCGACATGAATCAAAAAGAATCGAATCAAAACGAATCGAAAAGAAACAAATCAAGTAGAATCTAAAAGAATCGAATCGAATCAAATCGAAAAAATTCGAATAGAATTGAATCGAAAAGATTCAAAACGAATCGAACGGAAGAGAATCGATTCGAATCAAAATAAAAAGTATCGTATCAAATCGAATCGAAAAGAATCATATCAAATAGAATCGAAAGAATGGAATCAAATCTAAAACAATCGAATCGAATCGAAAGAATCGGATTGAATGGAATCGAATCGAAAAGAATAGAATAGAATCGAAAAAAATCGAATAGAATCAAATCAAATCAAAAAGAATCGAATTGAATTGATCCTAACCAAAATAAGCGAAATGAATCGACTCGAACCGAAAAAAATCAAATCGAAAAGAATCTAACCTCAACGAAAATCATCGAAATGAATAGAATCGAAAAGAATCGAATTGAATCAAATCGAAAAGAATCGAATGGAATCTAATCGAAAAGAATCAAATTGATTCGAATCGAAACAAATTGAATCCAATCGAAAAGAATCTAATTGAATCGATTCGAAAAGAACCGAATTCAATCAAAAGGAATCGATTCGAATGGAATAGAAAAGAATAGAATAGAATAGAATAGAAAAGAATCAAATCGAATCGAAAAGAATCGAATCGAAAAGAATTGAATCGAATCGAAAAGAAACGAATCGAACCGAATCAAAAAAAAACAATCGAATCGAATCAAATAAAAAAGAATCGCTTTGAATAGCATAGAATTGAAAAGAATCGAATCAATCGAATTGAAAACAATCGAATCGAAAAGAATCGAATCAAAAAAAGTCGAATCGAAACGAAAACAATCGAATCGAATCGAATCTAAAAGAATCGTATTGAATTGAATCGAGTCGAAAAGACTCGAATCAAAAAGACTCGAATCGAATTGAATCAAATCGAAAAGAATCTAATAGAAACCACTCGAACAGAATCAAATCGAAATGATTCAAAATGAATCGAATCGAATAGAATCGAAAAAAATCGAAACGAATCGAAACGAATCGAAACGAAATGAATCGAAGAGAATCGATTAGAATCGAAATGAAAAGAATCGTATTGAATCGAATCGAAAAGAATCAAATCAAATCGAATCGAAAGAATTGAATCAAATCGAAAAGAATCCAATCGAATCGAAAAGAATCGAACTGAATGGAATCAAATCGAAAAGAATCGAATCGAATCGAAAAGAATCGAATCAAATTTAATGGAATCGAAAAGAATCGAATTGAATCGAAAAGAATCGAAATGAAACAAATCAGATCAAATGGAAAAGCATCAAATCGAATTGAAAAGAATCGAATCGAATCGAAATGAATCGAATCAGAAAGACTCGAATCGAAAAGAATCGAATTGAAAAGAATCGAATCGAATCGAAAAGACTCGAATCGAATTAAAAATATCAAATCGAATCGAATCGCAAAGAATCGAATTGAAAAGACTCGAATTGAAACGAATCGATTTGAAACGAAAAGAATCGAAT
Organism: Canis aureus; assembly: GCF_053574225.1. Taxonomy (NCBI): domain Eukaryota; kingdom Metazoa; phylum Chordata; class Mammalia; order Carnivora; family Canidae; genus Canis; species Canis aureus. The sequence continues at coordinate 41,648,286 of NC_135639.1, forward strand.
CGAATCGAATCGAATTGAAAGAATCGAAATGAATAGAAAAAAATCGAATAGAAAAGAATCGAACCGAAAAGAAAAGAATCAAATTGAATCAGTCGATTAAATTCTAGTCGAATCGAATCAAAAAGAATGAAATCGAGTCGAATCGAATCAAAAAGAATCGAATCGAATCGAAAAGAATCGAATTGTATCTAATCAAAAAGAATCGAATCGTATCGACTCGAATCGAAAAGAATCCAATTGCATCATCGAATGGAAACTAATCGAATTGAATAGAATAGAAAAGAATCGAATCGAATCAAATCGAAAACAATCAAATTGAATTGATCGAAAAGAATCGAATTGAATCAAATCGAATCGAAATGAAAAGAATCGAATCGATTCAAATAGAAAAGAATCGAATCGAAAAGAATCAAAGCGACACGAAAAGAATCGAATCGAATCAAAAAGTATCGAATTGATTCGAAAACATTCGAATCGAAAAGAATCGAATTGAAATGAATCCGATCGAAATGAAAAGAATCTACTCGATTCGAATCCAAAAGAATCGAATCCAAAAGAATCGAATCGAATCCAAAAGAATCGAATTGAATTGAATCAAAAGAAATGAATTGAATTGAATCAAAAAGGAACTAATCGAATCAAATCGAAAAATCTCGAATAGAATCAAATCAAATCAAAAAGAATCGAATAGATTCGAATAAAAAAGAATCGAATTGAGGGATCCCTGGGTGGCGCAGCGGTTTAGCGCCTGCCTTTGGCCCAGGGCGCGATCCTGGAGACCCGGGATCGAATCCCACATCGGGCTCCTGGTGCATGGAGCCTGCTTCTCCCTCTGCCTGTGTCTCTGCCTCTCTGTCTCTCTCTGTGACTATCATAAAAAAAAGAATCGAATTGAATCGCGTTGAAAAAAATCATAAAGAATCAAATCGAAAAGAATCGAATTCCATGTAACGAAAAGTTTCGAATTGAAAAGAATCGAATCGAAACAAAAGAATCGAATCGAATCGACATGAATCAAAAAGAATCGAATCAAAACGAATCGAAAAGAAACAAATCAAGTAGAATCTAAAAGAATCGAATCGAATCAAATCGAAAAAATTCGAATAGAATTGAATCGAAAAGAATCAAAACGAATCGAACCGAAGAGAATCGATTCGAATCAAAATAAAAAGTATCGTATCAAATCGAATCGAAAAGAATCATATCAAATAGAATCGAAAGAATGGAATCAAATCTAAAACAATCGAATCGAATCGAAAAGAATCGGATTGAATGGAATCGAATCGAAAAGAATACAATAGAATCGAAAAAAATCGAATAGAATCAAATCAAATCAAAAAGAATCGAATTGAATTGATCCTAACCAAAATAAGCGAAATGAATCGACTCGAACCGAAAAAATCAAATCGAAAAGAATCTAACCTCAACGAAAATCATCGAAATGAATAGAATCGAAAAGAATCGAATTGAATCAAATCGAAAAGAATCGAATGGAATCTAATCGAAAAGAATCAAATTGATTCGAATCGAAACAAATTGAATCCAATCGAAAAGAATCTAATTGAATAGATTCGAAAAGAACCGAATTCAATCAAAAGGAATCGATTCGAATGGAATAGAAAAGAATAGAATAGAATAGAATAGAAAAGAATCAAATCGAATCGAAAAGAATCGAATCGAAAAGAATTGAATCGAATCGAAAAGAAACGAATCGAACCGAATCAAAAAAAAACAATCGAATCGAATCAAATAAAAAAGAATCGCTTTGAATAGCATAGAATTGAAAAGAATCGAATCAATCGAATTGAAAACAATCGAATCGAAAAGAATCGAATCAAAAAAAGTCGAATCGAAACGAAAACAATCGAATCGAATCGAATCTAAAAGAATCGTATTGAATTGAATCGAGTCGAAAAGACTCGAATCAAAAAGACTCGAATCGAATTGAATCAAATCGAAAAGAATCTAATAGAAACCACTCGAACAGAATCAAATCGAAATGATTCAAAATGAATCGAATCGAATAGAATCGAAAAAAATCGAAACGAATCGAAACGAATCGAAACGAAATGAATCGAAGAGAATCGATTAGAATCGAAATGAAAAGAATCGTATTGAATCGAATCGAAAAGAATCAAATCAAATCGAATCGAAAGAATTGAATCAAATCGAAAAGAATCCAATCGAATCGAAAAGAATCGAACTGAATGGAATCAAATCGAAAAGAATCGAATCGAATCGAAAAGAATCGAATCAAATTTAATGGAATCGAAAAGAATCGAATTGAATCGAAAAGAATCGAAATGAAACAAATCAGATCAAATGGAAGAGCATCAAATCGAATTGAAAAGAATCGAATCGAATCGAAAAGACTCGAATCGAATTAAAAATATCAAATCGAATCGAATCGCAAAGAATCGAATTGAAAAGACTCGAATGGAAACGAATCGATTTGAAACGAAAAGAATCGAATCGAATCGAATCGAATTGAAAGAATCGAATTGAATAGAAAAAAATCGAATAGAAAAGAATCGAACCGAAAAGAAAAGAATCAAATTGAATCAGTCGATTAAATTCTAGTCGAATCGAATCAAAAAGAATGAAATCGAGTCGAATCGAATCGAAAAGAATCGAATCGAATCGAAAAGAATCGAATTGTATCTAATCAAAAAGAATCGAATCGTATCGACTCGAATCGAAAAGAATCCAATTGCATCATCGAATGGAAACTAATCGAATTGAATAGAATCGAAAAGAATCGAATCGAATCAAATCGAAAACAATCAAATTGATCGAAAAGATTCGAATTGAATCAAATCGAATCGAAATGAAAAGAATCGAATCGATTCAAATAGAAATGAATCGAATCGAAAAGAATCAAATCGACACGAAAAGAATTGAATCGAATCAAACAGTATCGAATTGATTCGAAAACATTCGAATCGAAAAGAATCGAATAGAAATGAATCCGATCGAAATGAAAAGAATCTACTCGATTCGAATCCAAAAGAATCGAATCCAAAAGATCGAATCGAATCCAAAAGAATCGAATTGAATTGAATCAAAAGAAATGAATTGAATTGAATCAAAAGGAACTAATCGAATCAAATCGAAAAAACTCGAATAGAATCAAATCGAATCAAAAAGAATCGAATAGATTCGAATAAAAAAGAATCGAATTGAGGGATCCCTGGGTGGCGCAGCGGTTTAGCGCCTGCCTTTGGCCCAGGGCGCGATCCTGGAGACCCGGGATCGAATCCCACATCGGGCTCCCGGTGCATGGAGCCTGCTTCTCCCTCTGCCTGTGTCTCTGCCTCTCTGTCTCTCTCTGTGACTATCATAAAAAAAAGAATCGAATTGAATCGCGTTGAAAAAAATCATAAAGAATCAAATCGAAAAGAATCGAATTCCATGTAACGAAAAGATTCGAATTGAAAAGAATCGAATCGAAACAAAAGAATCGAATAGAATCGACATGAATCAAAAAGAATCGAATCAAAACGAATCGAAAAGAAACAAATCAAGTAGAATCTAAAAGAATCGAATCGAATCAAATCGAAAAAATTCGAATAGAATTGAATCGAAAAGATTCAAAACGAATCGAACGGAAGAGAATCGATTCGAATCAAAATAAAAAGTATCGTATCAAATCGAATCGAAAAGAATCATATCAAATAGAATCGAAAGAATGGAATCAAATCTAAAACAATCGAATCGAATCGAAAGAATCGGATTGAATGGAATCGAATCGAAAAGAATAGAATAGAATCGAAAAAAATCGAATAGAATCAAATCAAATCAAAAAGAATCGAATTGAATTGATCCTAACCAAAATAAGCGAAATGAATCGACTCGAACCGAAAAAAATCAAATCGAAAAGAATCTAACCTCAACGAAAATCATCGAAATGAATAGAATCGAAAAGAATCGAATTGAATCAAATCGAAAAGAATCGAATGGAATCTAATCGAAAAGAATCAAATTGATTCGAAACGAAACAAATTGAATCCAATCGAAAAGAATCTAATTGAATCGATTCGAAAAGAACCGAATTCAATCAAAAGGAATCGATTCGAATGGAATAGAAAAGAAAAGAATAGAATAGAATAGAATAGAAAAGAATCAAATCGAATCGAAAAGAATCGAATCGAAAAGAATTGAATCGAATCGAAAAGAAACGAATCGAACCGAATCAAAAAAAAACAATCGAATCGAATCAAATAAAAAAGAATCGCTTTGAATAGCATAGAATTGAAAAGAATCGAATCAATCGAATTGAAAACAATCGAATCGAAAAGAATCGAATCAAAAAAAGTCGAATCGAAACGAAAACAATCGAATCGAATCGAATCTAAAAGAATCGTATTGAATTGAATCGAGTCGAAAAGACTCGAATCAAAAAGACTCGAATCGAATTGAATCAAATCGAAAAGAATCTAATAGAAACCACTCGACAGAATCAAATCGAAATGATTCAAAATGAATCGAATCGAATAGAATCGAAAAAAATCGAAACGAATCGAAACGAATCGAAACGAAATGAATCGAAGAGAATCGATTAGAATCGAAATGAAAAGAATCGTATTGAATCGAATCGAAAAGAATCAAATCAAATCGAATCGAAAGAATTGAATCAAATCGAAAAGAATCCAATCGAATCGAAAAGAATCGAACTGAATGGAATCAAATCGAAAAGAATCGAATCGAATCGAAAAGAATCGAATCAAATTTAATGGAATCGAAAAGAATCGAATTGAATCGAAAAGAATCGAAATGAAACAAATCAGATCAAATGGAAAAGCATCAAATCGAATTGAAAAGAATCGAATCGAATCGAAATGAATCGAATCAGAAAGACTCGAATCGAAAAGAATCGAATTGAAAAGAATCGAATCGAATCGAAAAGACTCGAATCGAATTAAAAATATCAAATCGAATCGAATCGCAAAGAATCGAATTGAAAAGACTCGAATTGAAACGAATCGATTTGAAACGAAAAGAATCGAATCGAATCGAATCGAATTGAAAGAATCGAAATGAATAGAAAAAAATCGAATAGAAAAGAATCGAACCGAAAAGAAAAGAATCAAATTGAATCAGTCGATTAAATTCTAGTCGAATCGAATCAAAAAGAATGAAATCGAGTCGAATCGAATCAAAAAGAATCGAATCGAATCGAAAAGAATCGAATTGTATCTAATCAAAAAGAATCGAATCGTATCGACTCGAATCGAAAAGAATCCAATTGCATCATCGAATGGAAACTAATCGAATTGAATAGAATAGAAAAGAATCGAATCGAATCAAATCGAAAACAATCAAATTGAATTGATCGAAAAGAATCGAATTGAATCAAATCGAATCGAAATGAAAAGAATCGAATCGATTCAAATAGAAAAGAATCGAATCGAAAAGAATCAAAGCGACACGAAAAGAATCGAATCGAATCAAAAAGTATCGAATTGATTCGAAAACATTCGAATCGAAAAGAATCGAATTGAAATGAATCCGATCGAAATGAAAAGAATCTACTCGATTCGAATCCAAAAGAATCGAATCCAAAAGAATCGAATCGAATCCAAAAGAATCGAATTGAATTGAATCAAAAGAAATGAATTGAATTGAATCAAAAAGGAACTAATCGAATCAAATCGAAAAATCTCGAATAGAATCAAATCAAATCAAAAAGAATCGAATAGATTCGAATAAAAAAGAATCGAATTGAGGGATCCCTGGGTGGCGCAGCGGTTTAGCGCCTGCCTTTGGCCCAGGGCGCGATCCTGGAGACCCGGGATCGAATCCCACATCGGGCTCCTGGTGCATGGAGCCTGCTTCTCCCTCTGCCTGTGTCTCTGCCTCTCTGTCTCTCTCTGTGACTATCATAAAAAAAAGAATCGAATTGAATCGCGTTGAAAAAAATCATAAAGAATCAAATCGAAAAGAATCGAATTCCATGTAACGAAAAGTTTCGAATTGAAAATAATCGAATCGTAACAAAAGAATCGAATCGAATCGACATGAATCAAAAAGAATCGAATCAAAACGAATCGAAAAGAAACAAATCAAGTAGAATCTAAAAGAATCGAATCGAATCAAATCGAAAAAATTCGAATAGAATTGAATCGAAAAGAATCAAAACGAATCGAACCGAAGAGAATCGATTCGAATCAAAATAAAAAGTATCGTATCAAATCGAATCGAAAAGAATCATATCAAATAGAATCGAAAGAATGGAATCAAATCTAAAACAATCGAATCGAATCGAAAAGAATCGGATTGAATGGAATCGAATCGAAAAGAATACAATAGAATCGAAAAAAATCGAATAGAATCAAATCAAATCAAAAAGAATCGAATTGAATTGATCCTAACCAAAATAAGCGAAATGAATCGACTCGAACCGAAAAAAATCAAATCGAAAAGAATCTAACCTCAACGAAAATCATCGAAATGAATAGAATCGAAAAGAATCGAATTGAATCAAATCGAAAAGAATCGAATGGAATCTAATCGAAAAGAATCAAATTGATTCGAATCGAAACAAATTGAATCCAATCGAAAAGAATCTAATTGAATCGATTCGAAAAGAACCGAATTCAATCAAAAGGAATCGATTCGAATGGAATAGAAAAGAATAGAATAGAATAGAATAGAAAAGAATCAAATCGAATCGAAAAGAATCGAATCGAAAAGAATTGAATCGAATCGAAAAGAAACGAATCGAACCGAATCAAAAAAAAACAATCGAATCGAATCAAATAAAAAAGAATCGCTTTGAATAGCATAGAATTGAAAAGAATCGAATCAATCGAATTGAAAACAATCGAATCGAAAAGAATCGAATCAAAAAAAGTCGAATCGAAACGAAAACAATCGAATCGAATCGAATCTAAAAGAATCGTATTGAATTGAATCGAGTCGAAAAGACTCGAATCAAAAAGACTCGAATCGAATTGAATCAAATCGAAAAGAATCTAATAGAAACCACTCGAACAGAATCAAATCGAAATGATTCAAAATGAATCGAATCGAATAGAATCGAAAAAAATCGAAACGAATCGAAACGAAATGAATCGAAGAGAATCGATTAGAATCGAAATGAAAAGAATCGTATTGAATCGAATCGAAAAGAATCAAATCAAATCGAATCGAAAGAATTGAATCAAATCGAAAAGAATCCAATCGAATCGAAAAGAATCGAACTGAATGGAATCAAATCGAAAAGAATCGAATCGAATCGAAAAGAATCGAATCAAATTTAATGGAATCGAAAAGAATCGAATTGAATCGAAAAGAATCGAAATGAAACAAATCAGATCAAATGGAAAAGCATCAAATCGAATTGAAAAGAATCGAATCGAATCGAAAAGACTCGAATCGAATTAAAAATATCAAATCGAATCGAATCGCAAAGAATCGAATTGAAAAGACTCGAATGGAAACGAATCGATTTGAAACGAAAAGAATCGAATCGAATCGAATCGAATTGAAAGAATCGAATTGAATAGAAAAAAATCGAATAGAAAAGAATCGAACCGAAAAGAAAAGAATCAAATTGAATCAGTCGATTAAATTCTAGTCGAATCGAATCAAAAAGAATGAAATCGAGTCGAATCGAATCGAAAAGAATCGAATCGAATCGAAAAGAATCGAATTGTATCTAATCAAAAAGAATCGAATCGTATCGACTCGAATCGAAAAGAATCCAATTGCATCATCGAATGGAAACTAATCGAATTGAATAGAATCGAAAAGAATCGAATCGAATCAAATCGAAAACAATCAAATTGATCGAAAAGAATCAAATTGAATCAAATCGAATCGAAATGAAAAGAAACGAATCGATTCAAATAGAAATGAATCGAATCGAAAAGAATCTAATAGAAACCATTCGAACAGAATCAAATCGAAATGATTCAAAATGAATCGAATCGAATAGAATCGAAAAAAATCGAAACGAATCGAAACGAATCGAAACGAAATGAATCGAAGAGAATCGATTAGAATCGAAATGAAAAGAATCGTATTGAATCGAATCGAAAAGAATCAAATCAAATCGAATCGAAAGAATTGAATCAAATCGAAAAGCATCCAATCGAATCGAAAAGAATCGAACTGAATGGAATCAAATCGAAAAGAATCGAATCGAATCGAAAAGAATCGAATCAAATTTAATGGAATCGAAAAGAATCGAATTGAATCGAAAAGAATCGAAATGAAACAAATCAGATCAAATGGAAAAGCATCAAATCGAATTGAAAAGAATCGAATCGAATCGAAATGAATCGAATCAAAAAGACTCGAATCGAAAAGAATCGAATTGAAAAGAATCGAATCGAATCGAAAAGACTCGAATCGAATTAAAAATATCAAATCGAATCGAATCGCAAAGAATCGAATTGAAAAGACTCGAATTGAAACGAATCGATTTGAAACGAAAAGAATCGAATCGAATCGAATCGAATCGAATTGAAAGAATCGAATTGAATAGAAAAAAATCGAATAGAAAAGAATCGAACCGAAAAGAAAAGAATCAAATTGAATCAGTCGATTAAATTCTAGTCGAATCGAATCAAAAAGAATGAAATCGAGTCGAATCGAATCGAATCGAAAAGAATCGAATTGTATCTAATCAAAAAGAATCGAATCGTATCGACTCGAATCGAAAAGAATCCAATTGCATCATCGAATGGAAAGTAATCGAATTGAATAGAATAGAAAAGAATCGAATCGAATCAAATCGAAAACTATCAAATTGAATTGATCGAAAAGAATCGAATTGAATCAAATCGAATCGAAATGAAAAGAATCGAATCGATTCAAATAGAAAAGAATCGAATCGAAAAGAATCAAATCGACACGAAAAGAATCGAATCGAATCAAAAAGTATCGAATTGATTCGAAAACATTCGAATCGAAAAGAATCGAATAGAAATGAATCCGATCGAAATGAAAAGAATCTACTCGATTCGAATCCAAAAGAATCGAATCCAAAAGAATCGAATCGAATCCAAAAGAATCGAATTGAATTGAATCAAAAGAAATGAATTGAATTGAATCAAAAAGGAACTAATCGCATCAAATCGAAAAAACTCGAATAGAATCAAATCGAATCAAAAAGAATCGAATAGATTCGAATAAAAAAGAATCGAATTGAGGGATCCCTGGGTGGCGCAGCGGTTTAGCGCCTGCCTTTGGCCCAGGGCGCGATCCTGGAGACCCGGGATCGAGTCCCACATCGGGCTCCCGGTGCATGGAGCCTGCTTCTCCCTCTGCCTGTGTCTCTGCCTCTCTGTCTCTCTCTGTGACTATCATAAAAAAAAAGAATCGAATTGAATCGCGTTGAAAAAAATAAAGAATCAAATCGAAAAGAATCGACTTCCATGTAACGAAAAGATTCGAATTGAAAAGAATCGAATCGAAACAAAAGAATCGAATCGAATCGACATGAATCACAAAGAATCGAATCAAAACGAATCGAAAAGAAACAAATCAAGTAGAATCTAAAAGAATCGAATCGAATCAAATCGAAAAAATTCGAATAGAATTGAATCGAAAAGATTCAAAACGAATCGAACCGAAGAGAATCGATTCGAATCAAAATAAAAAGTATCGTATCAAATCGAATCGAAAAGAATCATATCAAATAGAATCGAAAGAATGGAATCAAATCTAAAACAATCGAATCGAATCGAAAAGAATCGGATTGAATGGAATCGAATCGAAAAGAATAGAATAGAATCGAAAAAAATCGAATAGAACCAAATCAAATCAAAAAGAATCGAATTGAATTGATCCTAACCAAAATAAGCGAAATGAATCGACTCGAACCGAAAAAAATCAAATCGAAAAGAATCTAACCTCAGCGAAAATAATCGAAATGAATAGAATCGAAAAGAATCGAATTGAATCAAATCGAAAATAATCGAATGGAATCTAATCGAAAAGAATCAAATTGATTCGAATCGAAACAAATTGAAACCAATCGAAAAGAATCTAATTGAATCGATTCGAAAAGAACCGAATTCAATCAAAACGAATCTATTCGAATGGAATAGAAAAGAATATAATAGAATAGAATCGAAAAGAATCCAATTGAATCGAAAAGAATCGAATCGAAAAGAATTGAATCGAATCGAAAAGAAACGAATCGAACCGAATCAAAAAGAAAACAATCGATCGAATCAAATACAAAAGAATCGCTTTGAATAGCATAGAATTGAAAAGAATCGAATCAATCGAATTGAAAACAATCGAATCGAAAAAAATCGAATCAAAAAAAGTCGAATCGAAACGAAAACAATCGAATCGAATCGAATCTAAAAGAATCGTATTGAATTGAATCGAGTCGAAAAGACTCGAATCAAAAAGACTCGAATCGAATTGAATCAAATCGAAAAGAATCTAATAGAAACCATTCGAACAGAATCAAATCGAAATGATTCAAAATGAATCGAATCGAATAGAATCGAAAAAAATCGAAACGAATCGAAACGAAATGAATCGAAGAGAATCGATTAGAATCGAAATGAAAAGAATCGTATTGAATCGAATCGAAAAGAATCAAATCAAATCGAATCGAAAGAATTGAATCAAATCGAAAAGCATCCAATCGAATCGAAAAGAATCGAACTGAATGGAATCAAATCGAAAAGAATCGAATCGAATCGAAAAGAATCGAATCAAATTTAATGGAATCGAAAAGAATCGAATTGAATCGAAAAGAATCGAAATGAAACAAATCAGATCAAATGGAAAAGCATCAAATCGAATTGAAAAGAATCGAATCGAATCGAAATGAATCGAATCAAAAAGACTCGAATCGAAAAGAATCGAATTGAAAAGAATCGAATCGAATCGAAAAGACTCGAATCGAATTAAAAATATCAAATCGAATCGAATCGCAAAGAATCGAATTGAAAAGACTCGAATTGAAACGAATCGATTTGAAACGAAAAGAATCGAATCGAATCGAATCGAATCGAATTGAAAGAATCGAATTGAATAGAAAAAAATCGAATAGAAAAGAATCGAACCGAAAAGAAAAGAATCAAATTGAATCAGTCGATTAAATTCTAGTCGAATCGAATCAAAAAGAATGAAATCGAGTCGAATCGAATCGAATCGAAAAGAATCGAATTGTATCTAATCAAAAAGAATCGAATCGTATCGACTCGAATCGAAAAGAATCCAATTGCATCATCGAATGGAAAGTAATCGAATTGAATAGAATAGAAAAGAATCGAATCGAATCAAATCGAAAACTATCAAATTGAATTGATCGAAAAGAATCGAATTGAATCAAATCGAATCGAAATGAAAAGAATCGAATCGATTCAAATAGAAAAGAATCGAATCGAAAAGAATCAAATCGACACGAAAAGAATCGAATCGAATCAAAAAGTATCGAATTGATTCGAAAACATTCGAATCGAAAAGAATCGAATTGAAATGAATCCGATCGAAATGAAAAGAATCTACTCGATTCGAATCCAAAGGAATCGAATCCAAAAGAATCGAATCGAATCCAAAAGAATCGAATTGAATTGAATCAAAAGAAATGAATTGAATTGAATCAAAAAGGAACTAATCGCATCAAATCGAAAAAACTCGAATAGAATCAAATCGAATCAAAAAGAATCGAATAGATTCGAATAAAAAAGAATCGAATTGAGGGATCCCTGGGTGGCGCAGCGGTTTAGCGCCTGCCTTTGGCCCAGGGCGCGATCCTGGAGACCCGGGATCGAGTCCCACATCGGGCTCCCGGTGCATGGAGCCTGCTTCTCCCTCTGCCTGTGTCTCTGCCTCTCTGTCTCTCTCTCTGACTATCATAAAAAAAAAGAATCGAATTGAATCGCGTTGAAAAAAATAAAGAATCAAATCGAAAAGAATTGACTTCCATGTAACGAAAAGATTCGAATTGAAAAGAATCGAATCGAAACAAAAGAATCGAATCGAATCGACATGAATCACAAAGAATCGAATCAAAACGAATCGAAAAGAAACAAATCAAGTAGAATCTAAAAGAATCGAATCGAATCAAATCGAAAAAATTCGAATAGAATTGAATCGAAAAGATTCAAAACGAATCGAACCGAAGAGAATCGATTCGAATCAAAATAAAAAGTATCGTATCAAATCGAATCGAAAAGAATCATATCAAATAGAATCGAAAGAATGGAATCAAATCTAAAACAATCGAATCGAATCGAAAAGAATCGGATTGAATGGAATCGAATCGAAAAGAATAGAATAGAATCGAAAAAAATCGAATAGAACCAAATCAAATCAAAAAGAATCGAATTGAATTGATCCTAACCAAAATAAGCGAAATGAATCGACTCGAACCGAAAAAAATCAAATCGAAAAGAATCTAACCTCAGCGAAAATAATCGAAATGAATAGAATCGAAAAGAATCGAATTGAATCAGATCGAAAATAATCGAATGGAATCTAATCGAAAAGAATCAAATTGATTCGAATCGAAACAAATTGAAACCAATCGAAAAGAATCTAATTCAATCGATTCGAAAAGAACCGAATTCAATCAAAACGAATCGATTCGAATGGAATAAAAAATAATAGAATAGAATAGAATCGAAAAGAATCCAATCGAATCGAAAAGAATCGAATCGAAAAAAATTGAATCGAATCGAAAAGAAACGAATCGAACCGAATCAAAAAAAAACAATCGAATCGAATCAAATAAAAAAGAATCGCTTTGAATAGCATAGAATTGAAAAGAATCGAATCAATCGAATTGAAAACAATCGAATCGAAAAGAATCGAATCAAAAAAAGTCGAATCGAAACGAAAACAATCGAATCGAATCGAATCTAAAAGAATCGTATTGAATTGAATCGAGTCGAAAAGACTCGAATCAAAAAGACTCGAATCGAATTGAATCAAATCGAAAAGAATCTAATAGAAACCACTCGAACAGAATCAAATCGAAATGATTCAAAATGAATCGAATCGAATAGAATCGAAAAAAATCGAATAGAATAGAAACGAATCGAAACGAAATAAATCGAAGAGAATCGATTAGAATCGAAGTGAAAAGAATCGTATTGAATCGAATCGAAAAGAATCAAATCAAATCGAATCGAAAGAATTGAATCAAATCGAAAAGAATCCAATCGAATCGAAAAGAATCGAAATGAATGGAATCAAATCGGAAAGAATCGAATCGAATCGAAAAGAATCGAATCAAATTTAATGGAATCGAAAAGAATCGAATTGAATCGAAAAGAATCGAAATGAAACAAATCAGATCAAATGGAAAAGCATCAAATCGAATTGAAAGGAATCGAATCGAATCGAAATGAATCGAATCAAAAAGACTCGAATCGAAAAGAATCGAATTGAAAAGAATCGAATCGAATCGAAAAGACTCGAATCGAATTAAAAATATCAAATCGAATCGAATCGCAAAGAATCGAATTGAAAAGACTTGAATTGAAACGAATCGATTTGAAACGAAAAGAATCGAATCGAATCGAATCGAATTGAAAGAATCGAATTGAATAGAAAAAAAACGAATAGAAAAGAATCGAACCGAAAAGAAAAGAATCAAATTGAATCAGTCGATTAAATTCTAGTCGAATCGAATCAAAAAGAATGAAATCGAGTCGAATCGAATTGAATCGAAAAGAATCGAATTGTATCTAATCAAAAGGAATCGAATCGTATCGACTCGAATTGAAAAGAATCCAATTGCATCATCGAATGGAAACTAATCGAATTGAATAGAATAGAAAAGAATCGAATCGAATCAAATCGAAAACAATCAAATTGAATTGATCGAAAAGAATCGAATTGAATCAAATCGAATCGAAATGAAAAGAATCGAATCGATTCAAATAGAAAAGAATCGAATCGAAAAGAATCGAATTCAATCAAAACGAATCGATTCTAATGGAATAGAAAATAATAGAATAGAATAGAATCGAAAAGAATCCAATCGAATCGAAAAGAATCGAATCGAAAAGAATTGAATCGAATCGAAAAGAAACGAATCGAACCGAATCAAAAAGAAAACAATCGAATCAAATCAAACACAAAAGAATCGCTTTGAATAGCATAGAATTGAAAAGAATCGAATCAATCGAATTGAAAACAATCGAATCGAAAAGAATCGAATCAAAAAAAGTCGAATCGAATCGAAAACAATCGAATCGAATCGAATCTAAAAGAATCGTATTGAATTGAATCGAGTCGAAAAGACTCGAATCAAAAAGACTCGAATCGAATTGAATCAAATCGAAAAGAATCTAATAGAAACCACTCGAACAGAATCAAATCGAAATGATTCAAAATGAATCGAATAGAATAGAATCGAAAAAAATCGAAACGAATCGAAACGAATCGAAACGAAATGAATCGAAGAGAATCGATTAGAATCGAAATGAAAAGAATCGTATTGAATCGAATCGAAAAGAATCAAATCAAATCGAATCGAAAAATTGAATCAAATCGAAAAGCATCCAATCGAATCGAAAAGAATCGAACTGAATGGAATCAAATCGAAAAGAATCGAATCGAATCGAAAAGAATCGAATCAAATTTAATGGAATCGAAAAGAATCGAATTGAATCGAAAAGAATCGAAATGAAACAAATCAGATCAAATGGAAAAGCATCAAATCGAATTGAAAAGAATCGAATCGAATCGAAATGAATCGAATCAAAAAGACTCGAATCGAAAAGAATCGAATTGAAAAGAATCGAATCGAATCGAAAAGACTCGAATCGATTTAAAAATATCAAATCGAATCGAATCGCAAAGAATCGAATTGAAAAGACTCGAATTGAAACGAATCGATTTGAAACGAAAAGAATCGAATCGAATCGAATCGAATTGAAAGAATCGAATAGAATAGAAAAAAATCGAATAGAAAAGAATCGAACCGAAAAGAAAAGAATCAAATTGAATCAGTCGATTAAATTCTAGTCGAATCGAATCAAAAAGAATGAAATCGAGTCGAATCGAATCGAAGCGAAAAGAATCGAATTGTATCTAATCAAAAAGAATCGAATCGTATCGACTCGAATCGAAAAGAATCCAATTGCATCATCGAATGGAAAGTAATCGAATTGAATAGAATAGAAAAGAATCGAATCGAATCAAATCGAAAACTATCAAATTGAATTGATCGAAAAGAATCGAATTGAATCAAATCGAATCGAAATGAAAAGAATCGAATCGATTCAAATAGAAAAGAATCGAATCGAAAAGCATCAAATCGACACGAAAAGAATCGAATCGCATCAAAAAGTATCGAATTGATTCGAAAACATTCGAATCGAAAAGAATCGAATAGAAATGAATCCGATCGAAATGAAAAGACTCTACTCGATTCGAATCCAAAAGAATCGAATCCAAAAGAATCGAATCGAATCCAAAAGAATCGAATAGAATTGAATCAAAAGAAATGAATTGAATTGAATCAAAAAGGAACTAATCGAATCAAATCGAAAAAACTCGAATAGAATCAAATCGAATCAAAAAGAATCGAATTGAATTGATCCTAACCAAAATAAGCGAAATGAATCGACTCGAACCGAAAAAAATCAAATCGAAAAGAATCTAACCTCAACGAAAATAATCGAAATGAATAGAATCGAAAAGAATCGAATTGAATCAAATCGAAAAGAATCGAATGGAATCTAATCGAAAAGAATCAAATTGATTCGAATCGAAACAAATTGAAACCAATCGAAAAGAATATAATTGAATCGATTCGAAAAGAACCGAATTCAATCAAAACGAATCGATTCGAATGGAATAGAAAAGAATAGAATAGAATAGAATAGAAAAGAATCAAATCGAATCGAAAAGAATCGAATCGAAAAGAATTGAATCGAATCGAAAAGAAACGAATCGAACCGAATCAAAAAAAACAATCGAATCGAATCAAATACAAAAGAATCGCTTTGAATAGCATAGAATTGAAAAGAATCGAATCAATCGAATTGAAAACAATCGAATCGAAAAGAATCGAATCAAAAAAAGTCGAATCGAAACGAAAACAATCGAATCGAATCTAAAAGAATCGTATTGAATTGAATCGAGTCGAAAAGACTCGAATCAAAAAGACTCGAATCGAATTGAATCAAATCGAAAAGAATCTAATAGAAACCACTCGAACAGAATCAAATCGAAATGATTCAAAATGAATCGAATCGAATAGAATAGAAAAAAATCGAATAGAATCGAAACGAAATGAATCGAAGAGAATCGAAATGAAAAGAATCGTATTGAATCGAATCGAAAAGAATCAAATCAAATCGAATCGAAAGAATTGAATCAAATCGAAAAGAATCCAATCGAATCGAAAAGAATCGAACTGAATGGAATCAAATCGAAAAGAATCGAATCGAATCGAAAAGAATCGAATCAAATTTAATGGAATCGAAAAGAATCGAATTGAATCGAAAAGAATCGAAATGAAACAAATCAGATCAAATGGAAAAGCATCAAAGCGAATTGAAAAGAATCGAATCGAATCGAAATGAATCGAATCAAAAAGACTCGAATCGAAAAGAATCGAATTGAAAAGAATCGAATCGAATCGAAAAGACTCGAATCGAATTAAAAATATCAAATCGAATCGAATCGCAAAGAATCGAATTGAAAAGACTCGAATGGAAACGAATCGATTTGAAACGAAAAGAATCGAATCGAATCGAATCGAATCGAATTGAAAGAATCGAATAGAATAGAAAAAAATCGAATAGAAAAGAATCGAACCGAAAAGAAAAGAATCAAATTGAATCAGTCGATTAAATTCTAGTCGAATCGAATCAAAAAGAATGAAATCGAGTCGAATGGAATCGAAAAGAATCGAATCGAAGTGAAAAGAATCGAATTGTATCTAATCAAAAAGAATCGAATCGTATCGACTCGAATCGAAAAGAATCCAATTGCATCATCGAATGGAAAGTAATCGAATTGAATAGAATAGAAAAGAATCGAATCGAATCAAATCGAAAACTATCAAATTGAATTGATCGAAAAGAATCGAATTGAATCAAATCGAATCGAAATGAAAAGAATCGAATCGATTCAAATAGAAAAGAATCGAATCGAAAAGAATCAAATCGACACGAAAAGAATCGAAACGAATCAAAAAGTATCGAATTGATTCGAAAACATTCGAATCGAAAAGAATCGAATAGAAATGAATCCGATCGAAATGTAAAGAATCTACTCGATTCGAATCCAAAAGAATCGAATCCAAAAGAATCGAATTGAATTGAATCAAAAGAAATGAATTGAATTGAATCAAAAAGGAACTAATCGCATCAAATCAAAAAAAATTGAATAGAATCAAATCGAATCAAAAAGAATCGAATAGATTCGAATAAAAAAGAATCGAATTGAGGGATCCCTGGGTGGCGCAGCGGTTTAGCGCCTGCCTTTGGCCCAGGGCGCGATCCTGGAGACCCGGGATCGAATCCCACATCGGGCTCCCGGTGCATGGAGCCTGCTTCTCCCTCTGCCTGTGTCTCTGCCTCTCTGTCTCTCTCTGTGACTATCATAAAAAAAAAGAATCGAATTGAATCGCGTTGAAAAAAATCATAAAGAATCAAATCGAAAAGAATCGAATTCCATGTAACGAAAAGATTCGAATTGAAAAGAATCGAATCGAAACAAAAGAATCGAATCGAATCGACATGAATCAAAAAGAATCGAATCAAAACGAATCGAAAAGAAACAAATCAAGTAGAATCTAAAAGAATCGAATCGAATCAAATCGAAAAAATTCGAATAGAATTGAATCGAAAAGATTCAAAACGAATCGAACCGAAGAGAATCGATTCGAATCAAAATAAAAAGTATCGTATCAAATCGAATCGAAAAGAATCATATCAAATAGAATCGAAAGAATGGAATCAAATCTAAAACAATCGAATCGAATTTTAAAGAATCGGATTGAATGGAATCGAATCGAAAAGAATAGAATAGAATCGAAAGAAATCGAATAGAATCAAATCAAATCAAAAAGAATCGAATTGAATTGATCCTAACCAAAATAAGCGAAATGAATCGACTCGAACCGAAAAAAATCAAATCGAAAAGAATCTAACCTCAACGAAAATAATCGAAATGAATAGAATCGAAAAGAATCGAATTGAATCAAATCGAAAAGAATCGAATGGAATCTAATCGAAAAGAATCAAATTGATTCGAATCGAAACAAATTGAAACCAATCGAAAAGAATCTAATTGAATCGATTCGAAAAGAACCGAATTCAATCAAAACGAATCCATTCGAATGCAATAGAAAAGAATAGAATAGAATAGAATCGAAAAGAATCCAATCGAATCGAAAAGAATCGAATCGAAAAGAATTGAATCGAATCGAAAAGAAACGAATCGAACCAAATCAAAAAAAAACAATCGAATCGAATCAAATCCAAAAGAATCGCTTTGAATAGCATAGAATTGAAAAGAATCGAATCAATCGAATTGAAAACAATCGAATCGAAAAAATTGAATCAAAAAAAGTCGAATCGAAACGAAAAAAATAAAAAAAAAGAAACGAAAACAATCGAATCGAATCAAATCTAAAAGAATCGTATTGAATTGAATCGAGTCGAAAAGACTCGAATCAAAAAGACTCGAATCGAATTGAATCAAATCGAAAAGAATCTAATAGAAACCACTCGAACAGAATCAAATCGAAATGATTCAAAATGAATCGAATCGAATAGAATAGAAAAAAATCGAATAGAATCGAAACGAATCGAAACGAAATGAATCGAAATGAAAAGAATCGTATTGAATCGAATCGAAAAGAATCAAATCAAATCGAATCGAAAGAATTGAATCAAATCGAAAAGAATCCAATCGAATCGAAAAGAATCGAACTGAATGGAATCAAATCGAAAAGAATCGAATCGAATCGAAAAGAATCGAATCAAATTTAATGGAATCGAAAAGAATCGAATTGAATCGAAAAGAATCGAAATGAAACAAATCAGATCAAATGGAAAAGCATCAAAGCGAATTGAAAAGAATCGAATCGAATCGAAATGAATCGAATCAAAAAGACTCGAATCGAAAAGAATCGAATTGAAAAGAATCGAATCGAATCGAAAAGACTCGAATCGAATTAAAAATATCAAATCGAATCGAATCGCAAAGAATCGAATTGAAAAGACTCGAATTGAGACGAATCGATTTGAAACGAAAAGAATCGAATCGAATCGAATCGAATTGAAAGAATCGAATAGAATAGAAAAAAATCGAATAGAAAAGAATCGAACCGAAAAGAAAAGAATCAAATTGAATCAGTCGATTAAATTCTAGTCGAATCGAATCAAAAAGAATGAAATCGAGTCGAATGGAATCGAAAAGAATCGAATCGAAGCGAAAAGAATCAAATTGTATCTAATCAAAAAGAATCGAATCGTATCGACTCGAATCGAAAAGAATCCAATTGCATCATCGAATGGAAAGTAATCGAATTGAATAGAATAGAAAAGAATCGAATCGAATCAAATCGAAAACTATCAAATTGAATTGATCGAAAAGAATCGAATTGAATCAAATCGAATCGAAATGAAAAGAATCGAATCGATTCAAATAGAAAAGAATCGAATCGAAAAGAATCAAATCGACACGAAAAGAATCGAAACGAATCAAAAAGTATCGAATTGATTCGAAAACATTCGAATCGAAAAGAATCGAATAGAAATGAATCCGATCGAAATGTAAAGAATCTACTCGATTCGAATCCAAAAGAATCGAATCCAAAAGAATCGAATCGAATCCAAAAGAATCGAATTGAATTGAATCAAAAGAAATGAATTGAATTGAATCAAAAAGGAACTAATCGCATCAAATCAAAAAAAATTGAATAGAATCAAATCGAATCAAAAAGAATCGAATAGATTCGAATAAAAAAGAATCGAATTGAGGGATCCCTGGGTGGCGCAGCGGTTTAGCGCCTGCCTTTGGCCCAGGGCGCGATCCTGGAGACCCGGGATCGAATCCCACATCGGGCTCCCGGTGCATGGAGCCTGCTTCTCCCTCTGCCTGTGTCTCTGCCTCTCTGTCTCTCTCTCTGACTATCATAAAAAAAAAGAATCGAATTAAATCGCGTTGAAAAAAATCATAAAGAATCAAATCGAAAAGAATCGAATTCCATGTAACGAAAAGATTCGAATTGAAAAGAATCGAATCGAAACAAAAGAATCGAATCGAATCGACATGAATCAAAAAGAATCGAATCAAAACGAATCGAAAAGAAACAAATCAAGTAGAATCTAAAAGAATCGAATCGAATCAAATCGAAAAAATTCGAATAGAATTGAATCGAAAAGATTCAAAACGAATCGAACCGAAGAGAATCGATTCGAATCAAAATAAAAAGTATCGTATCAAATCGAATCGAAAAGAATCATATCAAATAGAATCGAAAGAATGGAATCAAATCTAAAACAATCGAATCGAATCGAAAAGAATCGGATTGAATGGAATCGAATCGAAAAGAATAGAATAGAATCGAAAGAAATCGAATAGAATCAAATCAAATCAAAAAGAATCGAATTGAATTGATCCTAACCAAAATAAGCGAAATGAATCGACTCGAACCGAAAAAAATCAAATCGAAAAGAATCTAACCTCAACGAAAATCATCGAAATGAATAGAATCGAAAAGAATCGAATCGAAGCGAAAAGAATCAAATTGTATCTAATCAAAAAGAATCGAATCGTATCGACTCGAATCGAAAAGAATCCAATTGCATCATCGAATGGAAAGTAATCGAATTGAATAGAATAGAAAAGAATCGAATCGAATCAAATCGAAAACTATCAAATTGAATTGATCGAAAAGAATCGAATTGAATCAAATCGAATCGAAATGAAAAGAATCGAATCGATTCAAATAGAAAAGAATCGAATCGAAAAGAATCAAATCGACACGAAAAGAATCGAAACGAATCAAAAAGTATCGAATTGATTCGAAAACATTCGAATCGAAAAGAATCGAATAGAAATGAATCCGATCGAAATGTAAAGAATCTACTCGATTCGAATCCAAAAGAATCGAATCCAAAAGAATCGAATCGAATCCAAAAGAATCGAATTGAATTGAATCAAAAGAAATGAATTGAATTGAATCAAAAAGGAACTAATCGCATCAAATCAAAAAAAATTGAATAGAATCAAATCGAATCAAAAAGAATCGAATAGATTCGAATAAAAAAGAATCGAATTGAGGGATCCCTGGGTGGCGCAGCGGTTTAGCGCCTGCCTTTGGCCCAGGGCGCGATCCTGGAGACCCGGGATCGAATCCCACATCGGGCTCCCGGTGCATGGAGCCTGCTTCTCCCTCTGCCTGTGTCTCTGCCTCTCTGTCTCTCTCTCTGACTATCATAAAAAAAAAGAATCGAATTAAATCGCGTTGAAAAAAATCATAAAGAATCAAATCGAAAAGAATCGACTTCCATGTAACGAAAAGATTCGAATTGAAAAGAATCGAATCGAAACAAAAGAATCGAATCGAATCGACATGAATCAAAAAGAATCGAATCAAAACGAATCGAAAAGAAACAAATCAAGTAGAATCTAAAAGAATCGAATCGAATCAAATCGAAAAATTTCGAATAGAATTGAATCGAAAAGATTCAAAACGAATCGAACCGAAGAGAATCGATTCGAATCAAAATAAAAAGTATCGTATCAAATCGAATCGAAAAGAATCATATCAAATAGAATCGAAAGAATGGAATCAAATCTAAAACAATCGAATCGAATCGAAAAGAATCGGATTGAATGGAATCGAATCGAAAAGAATAGAATAGAATCGAAAGAAATCGAATAGAATCAAATCAAATCAAAAAGAATCGAATTGAATTGATCCTAACCAAAATAAGCGAAATGAATCGACTCGAACCGAAAAAAATCAAATCGAAAAGAATCTAACCTCAACGAAAATCATCGAAATGAATAGAATCGAAAAGAATCGAATTGAATCAAATCGAAAAGAATCGAATGGAATCTAATCGAAAAGAATCAAATTGATTCGAATCGAAACAAATTGAAACCAATCGAAAAGAATCTAATTGAATCGATTCTAAAAAAACCGAATTCAATCAAAACGAATCCATTCGAATGGAATAGAAAAGAATAGAATAGAATAGAATCGAAAAGAATCCAATCGAATCGAAAAGAATCGAATCGAAAAGAATTGAATCGAATCGAAAAGAAACGAATCGAACCGAATCAAAAAAAAACAATCGAATCGAATCAAATCCAAAAGAATCGCTTTGAATAGCATAGAATTGAAAAGAATCGAATCAATCGAATTGAAAACAATCGAATCGAAAAGAATTGAATCAAAAAAAGTCGAATCGAAACGAAAAAAATAAAAAAAAAGAAACGAAAACAATCGAATCGAATCAAATCTAAAAGAATCGTATTGAATTGAATCGAGTCGAAAAGACTCGAATCAAAAAGACTCGAATCGAATTGAATCAAATCGAAAAGAATCTAATAGAAACCACTCGAACAGAATCAAATCGAAATGATTCAAAATGAATCGAATCGAATAGAATCGAAAAAAATCGAATAGAATCGAAACGAATCGAAACGAAATGAATCGAAGAGAATCAAAATGAAAAGAATCGTATTGAATCGAATCGAAAAGAATCAAATCAAATCGAATCGAAAGAATTGAATCAAATCGAAAAGAATCCAATCGAATCGAAAAGAATCGAACTGAATGGAATCAAATCGAAAAGAATCGAATCGAATCGAAAAGAATCGAATCAAATTTAATGGAATCGAAAAGAATCGAATTGAATCGAAAAGAATCGAAATGAAACAAATCAGATCAAATGGAAAAGCATCAAATCGAATTGAAAAGAATCGAATCGAATCGAAATGAATCGAATCAAAAGACTCGAATCGAAAAGAATCGAATTGAAAAGAATCGAATCGAATCGAAAAGACTCGAATCGAATTAAAAATATCAAATCGAATCGAATCGCAAAGAATCGAATTGAAAAGACTCGAATTGAAACGAATCGATTTGAAACGAAAAGAATCGAATCGAATCGAATCGAATTGAAAGAATCGAATAGAATAGAAAAAAATCGAATAGAAAAGAATCGAACCGAAAAGAAAAGAATCAAATTGAATCAGTCGATTAAATTCTAGTCGAATCGAATCAAAAAGAATGAAATCGAGTCGAATCGAATCGAATCGAAAAGAATCGAATTGTATCTAATAAAAAGAATCGAATCGTATCGACTCGAATCGAAAAGAATCCAATTGGATCATCGAATGGAAACTAATCGAATTGAATAGAATAGAAAAGAATCGAATCGAATCAAATCGAAAACTATCAAATTGAATTGATCGGAAAGAATCGAATTGAATCAAATCGAATCGAAATGAAAAGAATCGAATCGATTCAAATAGAAAAGAATCGAATCGAAAAGCATCAAATCGACACGAAAAGAATCGAATCGAATCAAAAAGTATCGAATTGATTCGAAAACATTCGAATCGAGAAGAATCGAATAGAAATGAATCCGATCGAAATGAAAAGACTCTACTCGATTCGAATCCAAAAGAATCGAATCCAAAAGAATCGAATCGAATCCAAAAGAATCGAATTGAATTGAATCAAAAGAAATGAATTGAATTGAATCAAAAAGGAACTAATCGCATCAAATCAAAAAAAATTGAATAGAATCAAATCGAATCAAAAAGAATCGAATAGATTCGAATAAAAAAGAATCGAATTGAGGGATCCCTGGGTGGCGCAGCGGTTTAGCGCCTGCCTTTGGCCCAGGGCGCGATCCTGGAGACCCGGGATCGAATCCCACATCGGGCTCCCGGTGCATGGAGCCTGCTTCTCCCTCTGCCTGTGTCTCTGCCTCTCTGTCTCTCTCTGTGACTATCATAAAATAAAAGAATCGAATTGAATCGCGTTGAAAAAAATCATAAAGAATCAAATCGAAAAGAATCGAATTCCATGTAACGAAAAGATTCGAATTGAAAAGAATCGAATCGAAACAAAAGAATCGAATCGAATCGACATGAATCAAAAAGAATCGAATCAAAACGAATCGAAAAGAAACAAATCAAGTAGAATCTAAAAGAATCGAATCGAATCAAATCGAAAAAATTCGAATAGAATTGAATCGAAAAGATTCAAAACGAATCGAACCGAAGAAAATCGATTCGAATCAAAATAAAAAGTATCGTATCAAATCGAATCGAAAAGAATCATATCAAATAGAATCGAAAGAATGGAATCAAATCTAAAACAATCGAATCGAATCGAAAAGAATCGGATTGAATGGAATCGAATCGAAAAGAATAGAATAGAATCGAAAGAAATCGAATAGAATCAAATCAAATCAAAAAGAATCTTATTGAATTGATCCTAACCAAAATAAGCGAAATGAATCGACTCGAACCGAAAAAAATCAAATCGAAAAGAATCTAACCTCAACGAAAATCATCGAAATGAATAGAATCGAAAAGAATCGAATTGAATCAAATCGAAAAGAATCGAATGGAATCTAATCGAAAAGAATCAAATTGATTCGAATCGAAACAAATTGAAACCAATCGAAAAGAATCTAATTGAATCGATTCTAAAAAAACCGAATTCAATCAAAACGAATCCATTCGAATGGAATAGAAAAGAATAGAATAGAATAGAATCGAAAAGAATCCAATCGAATCGAAAAGAATCGAATCGAAAAGAATTGAATCGAATCGAAAAGAAACGAATCGAACCGAATCAAAAAAAAACAATCGAATCGAATCAAATCCAAAAGAATCGCTTTGAATAGCATAGAATTGAAAAGAATCGAATCAATCGAATTGAAAACAATCGAATCGAAAAGAATTGAATCAAAAAAAGTCGAATCGAAACGAAAAAAATAAAAAAAAAAGAAACGAAAACAATCGAATCGAATCAAATCTAAAAGAATCGTATTGAATTGAATCGAGTCGAAAAGACTCGAATCAAAAAGACTCGAATCGAATTGAATCAAATCGAAAAGAATCTAATAGAAACCACTCGAACAGAATCAAATCGAAATGATTCAAAATGAATCGAATCGAATAGAATCGAAAAAAATCGAATAGAATCGAAACGAATCGAAACGAAATGAATCGAAGAGAATCGAAATGAAAAGAATCGTATTGAATCGAATCGAAAAGAATCAAATCAAATCGAATCGAAAGAATTGAATCAAATCGAAAAGAATCCAATCGAATCGAAAAGAATCGAACTGAATGGAATCAAATCGAAAAGAATCGAATCGAATCGAAAAGAATCGAATCAAATTTAATGGAATCGAAAAGAATCGAATTGAATCGAAAAGAATCGAAATGAAACAAATCAGATCAAATGGAAAAGCATCAAATCGAATTGAAAAGAATCGAATCGAATCGAAATGAATCGAATCAAAAAGACTCGAATCGAAAAGAATCAAATTGAAAAGAATCGAATCGAATCGAAAAGACTCGAATCGAATTAAAAATATCAAATCGAATCGAATCGCAAAGAATCGAATTGAAAAGACTCGAATTGAAACGAATCGATTTGAAACGAAAAGAATCGAATCGAATCGAATCGAATTGAAAGAATCGAATAGAATAGAAAAAAATCGAATAGAAAAGAATCGAACCGAAAAGAAAAGAATCAAATTGAATCAGTCGATTAAATTCTAGTCGAATCGAATCAAAAAGAATGAAATCGAGTCGAATCGAATCGAATCGAAAAGAATCGAATTGTATCTAATAAAAAGAATCGAATCGTATCGACTCGAATCGAAAAGAATCCAATTGGATCATCGAATGGAAACTAATCGAATTGAATAGAATAGAAAAGAATCGAATCGAATCAAATCGAAAACTATCAAATTGAATTGATCGGAAAGAATCGAATTGAATCAAATCGAATCGAAATGAAAAGAATCGAATCGATTCAAATAGAAAAGAATCGAATCGAAAAGCATCAAATCGACACGAAAAGAATCGAATCGAATCAAAAAGTATCGAATTGATTCGAAAACATTCGAATCGAAAAGAATCGAATAGAAATGAATCCGATCGAAATGAAAAGACTCTACTCGATTCGAATCCAAAAGAATCGAATCCAAAAGAATCGAATCGAATCCAAAAGAATCGAATTGAATTGAATCAAAAGAAATGAATTGAATTGAATCAAAAAGGAACTAATCGCATCAAATCAAAAAAAATTGAATAGAATCAAATCGAATCAAAAAGAATCGAATAGATTCGAATAAAAAAGAATCGAATTGAGGGATCCCTGGGTGGCGCAGCGGTTTAGCGCCTGCCTTTGGCCCAGGGCGCGATCCTGGAGACCCGGGATCGAATCCCACATCGGGCTCCCGGTGCATGGAGCCTGCTTCTCCCTCTGCCTGTGTCTCTGCCTCTCTGTCTCTCTCTGTGACTATCATAAAATAAAAGAATCGAATTGAATCGCGTTGAAAAAAATCATAAAGAATCAAATCGAAAAGAATCGAATTCCATGTAACGAAAAGATTCGAATTGAAAAGAATCGAATCGAAACAAAAGAATCGAATCGAATCGACATGAATCAAAAAGAATCGAATCAAAACGAATCGAAAAGAAACAAATCAAGTAGAATCTAAAAGAATCGAATCGAATCAAATCGAAAAAATTCGAATAGAATTGAATCGAAAAGATTCAAAACGAATCGAACCGAAGAGAATCGATTCCAATCAAAATAAAAAGTATCGTATCAAATCGAATCGAAAAGAATCATATCAAATAGAATCGAAAGAATGGAATCAAATCTAAAACAATCGAATCGAATCGAAAAGAATCGGATTGAATGGAATCGAATCGAAAAGAATAGAATAGAATCGAAAGAAATCGAATAGAATCAAATCAAATCAAAAAGAATCGAATTGAATTGATCCTAACCAAAATAAGCGAAATGAATCGACTCGAACCGAAAAAAATCAAATCGAAAAGAATCTAACCTCAACGAAAATAATCGAAATGAATAGAATCGAAAAGAATCGAATTGAATCAAATCGAAAAGAATCGAATGGAATCTAATCGAAAAGAATCAAATTGATTCGAATCGAAACAAATTGAAACCAATCGAAAAGAATCTAATTGAATCGATTCGAAAAGAACCGAATTCAATCAAAACGAATCCATTCGAATGGAATAGAAAAGAATAGAATAGAATAGAATCGAAAAGAATCCAATCGAATCGAAAAGAATCGAATCGAAAAGAATTGAATCGAATCGAAAAGAAACGAATCGAACCGAATCAAAAAAAAACAATCGAATCGAATCAAATCCAAAAGAATCGCTTTGAATAGCATAGAATTGAAAAGAATCGAATCAATCGAATTGAAAACAATCGAATCGAAAAGAATTGAATCAAAAAAAGTCGAATCGAAACGAAAAAAATAAAAAAAAGAAACGAAAACAATCGAATCGAATCAAATCTAAAAGAATCGTATTGAATTGAATCGAGTCGAAAAGACTCGAATCAAAAAGACTCGAATCGAATTGAATCAAATCGAAAAGAATCTAATAGAAACCACTCGAACAGAATCAAATCGAAATGATTCAAAATGAATCGAATCGAATAGAATAGAAAAAAATCGAATAGAATCGAAACGAATCGAAACGAAATGAATCGAAGAGAATCAAAATGAAAAGAATCGTATTGAATCGAATCGAAAAGAATCAAATCAAATCGAATCGAAAGAATTGAATCAAATCGAAAAGAATCCAATCGAATCGAAAAGAATCGAACTGAATGGAATCAAATCGAAAAGAATCGAATCGAATCGAAAAGAATCGAATCAAATTTAATGGAATCGAAAAGAATCGAATTGAATCGAAAAGAATCGAAATGAAACAAATCAGATCAAATGGAAAAGCATCAAATCGAATTGAAAAGAATCGAATCGAATCAAAATGAATCGAATCAAAAAGACTCGAATCGAAAAGAATCGAATTGAAAAGAATCGAATCGAATCGAAAAGACTCGAATCGAATTAAAAATATCAAATCGAATCGAATCGCAAAGAATCGAATAGAAAAGACTCGAATTGAAACGAATCGATTTGAAACGAAAAGAATCGAATCGAATCGAATCGAATCGAATTGAAAGAATCGAATAGAATAGAAAAAAATCGAATAGAAAAGAATCGAACCGAAAAGAAAAGAATCAAATTGAATCAGTCGATTAAATTCTAGTCGAATCGAATCAAAAAGAATGAAATCGAGTCGAATCGAATCGAATCGAAAAGAATCGAATTGTATCTAATAAAAAGAATCGAATCGTATCGACTCGAATCGAAAAGAATCCAATTGGATCATCGAATGGAAACTAATCGAATTGAATAGAATAGAAAAGAATCGAATCGAATCAAATCGAAAACTATCAAATTGAATTGATCGGAAAGAATCGAATTGAATCAAATCGAATCGAAATGAAAAGAATCGAATCGATTCAAATAGAAAAGAATCGAATCGAAAAGCATCAAATCGACACGAAAAGAATCGAATCGAATCAAAAAGTATCGAATTGATTCGAAAACATTCGAATCGAAAAGAATCGAATAGAAATGAATCCGATCGAAATGAAAAGAATCTACTCGATTCGAATCCAAAAGAATCGAATCCAAAAGAATCGAATCGAATCCAAAAGAATCGAATTGAATTGAATCAAAAGAAATGAATTGAATTGAATCAAAAAGGAACTAATCGCATCAAATCAAAAAAAATCGAATAGAATCAAATCGAATCAAAAAGAATCGAATAGATTCGAATAAAAAAGAATCGAATTGAGGGATCCCTGGGTGGCGCAGCGGTTTAGCGCCTGCCTTTGGCCCAGGGCGCGATCCTGGAGACCCGGGATCGAATCCCACATCGGGCTCCCGGTGCATGGAGCCTGCTTCTCCCTCTGCCTGTGTCTCTGCCTCTCTGTCTCTCTCTGTGACTATCATAAAAAAAAAGAATCGAATTGAATCGCGTTGAAAAAAATCATAAAGAATCAAATCGAAAAGAATCGAATTCCATGTAACGAAAAGATTCGAATTGAAAAGAATCGAATCGAAACAAAAGAATCGAATCGAATCGACATGAATCAAAAAGAATCGAATCAAAACGAATCGAAAAGAAACAAATCAAGTAGAATCTAAAAGAATCGAATCGAATCAAATCGAAAAAATTCGAATAGAATTGAATCGAAAAGATTCAAAACGAATCGAACCGAAGAGAATCGATTCGAATCAAAATAAAAAGTATCGTATCAAATCGAATCGAAAAGAATCCTGTCAAATAGAATCGAAAGAATGGAATCAAATCTAAAACAATCGAATCGAATCGAAAAGAATCAGATTGAATGGAATAGAATCGAAAAGAATAGAATAGAATCGAAAGAAATCGAATAGAATCAAATCAAATCAAAAAGAATCGAATTGAATTGATCCTAACCAAAAGAAGCGAAATGAATCGACTCGAACCGAAAAAAATCAAATCGAAAAGAATCTAACCTCAACGAAAATAATCGAAATGAATAGAATCGAAAAGAATCGAATTGAATCAAATCGAAAAGAATCGAATGGAATCTAATCGAAAAGAATCAAATTGATTCGAATCGAAACAAATTGAAACCAATCGAAAAGAATCTAATTGAATCGATTCTAAAAAAACCGAATTCAATCAAAACGAATCCATTCGAATGGAATAGAAAAGAATAGAATAGAATAGAATCGAAAAGAATCCAATCGAATCGAAAAGAATCGAATCGAAAAGAATTGAATCGAATCGAAAAGAAACGAATCGAACCGAATCAAAAAAAAACAATCGAATCGAATCAAATCCAAAAGAATCGCTTTGAATAGCATAGAATTGAAAAGAATCGAATCAATCGAATTGAAAACAATCGAATCGAAAAGAATTGAATCAAAAAAAGTCGAATCGAAACGAAAAAAATAAAAAAAAGAAACGAAAACAATCGAATCGAATCAAATCTAAAAGAATCGTATTGAATTGAATCGAGTCGAAAAGACTCGAATCAAAAAGACTCGAATCGAATTGAATCAAATCGAAAAGAATCTAATAGAAACCACTCGAACAGAATCAAATCGAAATGATTCAAAATGAATCGAATCGAATAGAATAGAAAAAAATCGAATAGAATCGAAACGAATCGAAACGAAATGAATCGAAGAGAATCGAAATGAAAAGAATCGTATTGAATCGAATCGAAAAGAATCAAATCAAATCGAATCGAAAGAATTGAATCAAATCGAAAAGAATCCAATCGAATCGAAAAGAATCGAACTGAATGGAATCAAATCGAAAAGAATCGAATCGAATCGAAAAGAATCGAATCAAATTTAATGGAATCGAAAAGAATCGAATTGAATCGAAAAGAATCGAAATGAAACAAATCAGATCAAATGGAAATGCATCAAATCGAATTGAAAAGAATCGAATCGAATCGAAATGAATCGAATCAAAAAGACTCGAATCGAAAAGAATCGAATTGAAAAGAATCGAATCGAATCGAAAAGACTCGAATCGAATTAAAAATATCAAATCGAATCGAATCGCAAAGAATCGAATTGAAAAGACTCGAATTGAAACGAATCGATTTGAAACGAAAAGAATCGAATCGAATCGAATCGAATCGAATCGAATTGAAAGAATCGAATAGAATAGAAAAAAATCGAATAGAAAAGAATCGAACCGAAAAGAAAAGAATCAAATTGAATCAGTCGATTAAATTCTAGTCGAATCGAATCAAAAAGAATGAAATCGAGTCGAATCGAATCGAATCGAAAAGAATCGAATTGTATCTAATAAAAAGAATCGAATCGTATCGACTCGAATCGAAAAGAATCCAATTGGATCATCGAATGGAAACTAATCGAATTGAATAGAATAGAAAAGAATCGAATCGAATCAAATCGAAAACTATCAAATTGAATTGATCGGAAAGAATCGAATTGAATCAAATCGAATCGAAATGAAAAGAATCGAATCGATTCAAATAGAAAAGAATCGAATCGAAAAGCATCAAATCGACACGAAAAGAATTGAATCGAATCAAAAAGTATCGAATTGATTCGAAAACATTTGAATCGAAAAGAATCGAATAGAAATGAATCCGATCGAAATGAAAAGACTCTACTCGATTCGAATCCAAAAGAATCGAATCCAAAAGAATCGAATCGAATCCAAAAGAATCGAATTGAATTGAATCAAAAGAAATGAATTGAATTGAATCAAAAAGGAACTAATCGCATCAAATCAAAAAAAATTGAATAGAATCAAATCGAATCAAAAAGAATCGAATAGATTCGAATAAAAAAGAATCGAATTGAGGGATCCCTGGGTGGCGCAGCGGTTTAGCGCCTGCCTTTGGCCCAGGGCGCGATCCTGGAGACCCGGGATCGAATCCCACATCGGGCTCCCACTGCATGGAGCCTGCTTCTCCCTCTGCCTGTGTCTCTGCCTCTCTGTTTCTCTCTGTGACTATCATAAAAAAAAAGAATCGAATTAAATCGCGTTGAAAAAAATCATAAAGAATCAAATCGAAAAGAATCGACTTCCATGTAACGAAAAGATTCGAATTGAAAAGAATCGAATCGAAACAAAAGAATCGAATCGAATCGACATGAATCAAAAAGAATCGAATCAAAACGAATCGAAAAGAAACAAATCAAGTAGAATCTAAAAGAATCGAATCGAATCAAATCGAAAAAATTCGAATAGAATTGAATCGAAAAGATTCAAAACGAATCGAACCGAAGAGAATCGATTCCAATCAAAATAAAAAGTATCGTATCAAATCGAATCGAAAAGAATCATATCAAATAGAATCGAAAGAATGGAATCAAATCTAAAACAATCGAATCGAATCGAAAAGAATCGGATTGAATGGAATCGAATCGAAAAGAATAGAATAGAATCGAAAGAAATCGAATAGAATCAAATCAAATCAAAAAGAATCGAATTGAATTGATCCTAACCAAAATAAGCGAAATGAATCGACTCGAACCGAAAAAAATCAAATCGAAAAGAATCTAACCTCAACGAAAATAATCGAAATGAATAGAATCGAAAAGAATCGAATTGAATCAAATCGAAAAGAATCGAATGGAATCTAATCGAAAAGAATCAAATTGATTCGAATCGAAACAAATTGAAACCAATCGAAAAGAATCTAATTGAATCGATTCGAAAAGAACCGAATTCAATCAAAACGAATCCATTCGAATGGAATAGAAAAGAATAGAATAGAATAGAATCGAAAAGAATCCAATCGAATCGAATGAATCGAATCGAAAAGAATTGAATCGAATCGAAAAGAAACGAATCGAACCGAATCAAAAAAAAACAATCGAATCGAATCAAATCCAAAAGAATCGCTTTGAATAGCATAGAATTGAAAAGAATCGAATCAATCGAATTGAAAACAATCGAATCGAAAAGAATTGAATCAAAAAAAGTCGAATCGAAACGAAAAAAATCGAATCGAATCAAATCTAAAAGAATCGTATTGAATTGAATCGAGTCGAAAAGACTCGAATCAAAAAGACTCGAATCGAATTCAATCAAATCGAAAAGAATCTAATAGAAACCACTCGAACAGAATCAAATCGAAATGATTCAAAATGAATCGAATCGAATAGAATCGAAAAAAATCGAAACGAATCGAAACGAATCGAAACGAAATGAATCGAAGAGAATCAAAATGAAAAGAATCGTATTGAATCGAATCGAAAAGAATCAAATCAAATCGAATCGAAAGAATTGAATCAAATCGAAAAGAATCCAATCGAATCGAAAAGAATCGAATCAAATTTAATGGAATCGAAAAGAATCGAATTGAATCGAAAAGAATCGAAATGAAACAAATCAGATCAAATGGAAAAGCATCAAATCGAATTGAAAAGAATCGAATCGAATCGAAATGAATCGAATCAAAAAGACTCGAATCGAAAAGAATCGAATTGAAAAGAATCGAATCGAATCGAAAAGACTCGAATCGAATTAAAAATATCAAATCGAATCGAATCGCAAAGAATCGAATTGAAAAGACTCGAATTGAAACGAATCGATTTGAAACGAAAAGAATCGAATCGAATCGAATCGAATCGAATTGAAAGAATCGAATAGAATAGAAAAAAATCGAATAGAAAAGAATCGAACCGAAAAGAAAAGAATCAAATTGAATCAGTCGATTAAATTCTAGTCGAATCGAATCAAAAAGAATGAAATCGAGTCGAATCGAATCGAATCGAAAAGAATCGAATTGTATCTAATAAAAAGAATCGAATCGTATCGACTCGAATCGAAAAGAATCCAATTGGATCATCGAATGGAAACTAATCGAATTGAATAGAATAGAAAAGAATCGAATCGAATCGAAAACTATCAAATTGAATTGATCGGAAAGAATCGAATGGAATCAAATCGAATCGAAATGAAAAGAATCGAATCGATTCAAATAGAAAAGAATCGAATCGAAAAGCATCAAATCGACACGAAAAGAATCGAATCGAATCAAAAAGTATCGAATTGATTCGAAAACATTCGAATCGAAAAGAATCGAATAGAAATGAATCCGATCGAAATGAAAAGACTCTACTCGATTCGAATCCAAAAGAATCGAATCCAAAAGAATCGAATCGAATCCAAAAGAATCGAATTGAATTGAATCAAAAGAAATGAATTGAATTGAATCAAAAAGGAACTAATCGCATCAAATCAAAAAAAATCGAATAGAATCAAATCGAATCAAAAAGAATCGAATAGATTCGAATAAAAAAGAATCGAATTGAGGGATCCCTGGGTGGCGCAGCGGTTTAGCGCCTGCCTTTGGCCCAGGGCGCGATCCTGGAGACCCGGGATCGAATCCCACATCGGGCTCCCGGTGCATGGAGCCTGCTTCTCCCTCTGCCTGTGTCTCTGCCTCTCTGTCTCTCTCTGTGACTATCATAAAAAAAAAGAATCGAATTGAATCGCGTTGAAAAAAATCATAAAGAATCAAATCGAAAAGAATCGACTTCCATGTAACGAAAAGATTCGAATTGAAAAGAATCGAATCGAAACAAAAGAATCGAATCGAATCGACATGAATCACAAAGAATCGAATCAAAACGAATCGAAAAGAAACAAATCAAGTAGAATCTAAAAGAATCGAATCGAATCAAATCGAAAAAATTCGAATAGAATTGAATCGAAAAGATTCAAAACGAATCGAACCGAAGAGAATCGATTCCAATCAAAATAAAAAGTATCGTATCAAATCGAATCGAAAAGAATCATATCAAATAGAATCGAAAGAATGGAATCAAATCTAAAACAATCGAATCGAATCGAAAAGAATCGGATTGAATGGAATCGAATCGAAAAGAATAGAATAGAATCGAAAGAAATCGAATAGAATCAAATCAAATCAAAAAGAATCGAATTGAATTGATCCTAACCAAAATAAGCGAAATGAATCGACTCGAACCGAAAAAAATCAAATCGAAAAGAATCTAACCTCAACGAAAATAATCGAAATGAATAGAATCGAAAAGAATCGAATTGAATCAAATCGAAAAGAATCGAATGGAATCTAATCGAAAAGAATCAAATTGATTCGAATCGAAACAAATTGAAACCAATCGAAAAGAATCTAATTGAATCGATTCGAAAAGAACCGAATTCAATCAAAACGAATCCATTCGAATGGAATAGAAAAGAATAGAATAGAATAGAATCGAAAAGAATCCAATCGAATCGAAAAGAATCGAATCGAAAAGAATTGAATCGAATCGAAAAGAAACGAATCGAACCGAATAAAAAAAAAACAATCGAATCGAATCAAATCCAAAAGAATCGCTTTGAATAGCATAGAATTGAAAAGAATCGAATCAATCGAATTGAAAACAATCGAATCGAAAAGAATTGAATCAAAAAAAGTCGAATCGAAACGAAAAAAATAAAAAAAAGAAACGAAAACAATCGAATCGAATCAAATCTAAAAGAATCGTATTGAATTGAATCGAGTCGAAAAGACTCGAATCAAAAAGACTCGAATCGAATTGAATCAAATCGAAAAGAATCTAATAGAAACCACTCGAACAGAATCAAATCGAAATGATTCAAAATGAATCGAATCGAATAGAATAGAAAAAAATCGAATAGAATCGAAACGAATCGAAACGAAATGAATCGAAGAGAATCAAAATGAAAAGAATCGTATTGAATCGAATCGAAAAGAATCAAATCAAATCGAATCGAAAGAATTGAATCAAATCGAAAAGAATCCAATCGAATCGAAAAGAATCGAACTGAATGGAATCAAATCGAAAAGAATCGAATCGAATCGAAAAGAATCGAATCAAATTTAATGGAATCGAAAAGAATCGAATTGAATCGAAAAGAATCGAAATGAAACAAATCAGATCAAATGGAAAAGCATCAAATCGAATTGAAAAGAATCGAATCGAATCAAAATGAATCGAATCAAAAAGACTCGAATCGAAAAGAATCGAATTGAAAAGAATCGAATCGAATCGAAAAGACTCGAATCGAATTAAAAATATCAAATCGAATCGAATCGCAAAGAATCGAATTGAAAAGACTCGAATTGAAACGAATCGATTTGAAACGAAAAGAATCGAATCGAATCGAATCGAATCGAATTGAAAGAATCGAATAGAATAGAAAAAAATCGAATAGAAAAGAATCGAACCGAAAAGAAAAGAATCAAATTGAATCAGTCGATTAAATTCTAGTCGAATCGAATCAAAAAGAATGAAATCGAGTCGAATCGAATCGAATCGAAAAGAATCGAATTGTATCTAATAAAAAGAATCGAATCGTATCGACTCGAATCGAAAAGAATCCAATTGGATCATCGAATGGAAACTAATCGAATTGAATAGAATAGAAAAGAATCGAATCGAATCGAAAACTATCAAATTGAATTGATCGGAAAGAATCGAATGGAATCAAATCGAATCGAAATGAAAAGAATCGAATCGATTCAAATAGAAAAGAATCGAATCGAAAAGCATCAAATCGACACGAAAAGAATCGAATCGAATCAAAAAGTATCGAATTGATTCGAAAACATTCGAATCGAAAAGAATCGAATAGAAATGAATCCGATCGAAATGAAAAGACTCTACTCGATTCGAATCCAAAAGAATCGAATCCAAAAGAATCGAATCGAATCCAAAAGAATCGAATTGAATTGAATCAAAAGAAATGAATTGAATTGAATCAAAAAGGAACTAATCGCATCAAATCAAAAAAAATCGAATAGAATCAAATCGAATCAAAAAGAATCGAATAGATTCGAATAAAAAAGAATCGAATTGAGGGATCCCTGGGTGGCGCAGCGGTTTAGCGCCTGCCTTTGGCCCAGGGCGCGATCCTGGAGACCCGGGATCGAATCCCACATCGGGCTCCCGGTGCATGGAGCCTGCTTCTCCCTCTGCCTGTGTCTCTGCCTCTCTGTCTCTCTCTGTGACTATCATAAAAAAAAAGAATCGAATTGAATCGCGTTGAAAAAAATCATAAAGAATCAAATCGAAAAGAATCGACTTCCATGTAACGAAAAGATTCGAATTGAAAAGAATCGAATCGAAACAAAAGAATCGAATCGAATCGACATGAATCACAAAGAATCGAATCAAAACGAATCGAAAAGAAACAAATCAAGTAGAATCTAAAAGAATCGAATCGAATCAAATCGAAAAAATTCGAATAGAATTGAATCGAAAAGATTCAAAACGAATCGAACCGAAGAAAATCGATTCGAATCAAAATAAAAAGTATCGTATCAAATCGAATCGAAAAGAATCATATCAAATAGAATCGAAAGAATGGAATCAAATCAAAAACAATCGAATCGAATCGAAAAGAATCGGATTGAATGGAATCGAATCGAAAAGAATAGAATAGAATCGAAAGAAATCGAATAGAATCAAATCAAATCAAAAAGAATCGAATTGAATTGATCCTAACCAAAATAAGCGAAATGAATCGACTCGAACCGAAAAAAATCAAATCGAAAAGAATCTAACCTCAACGAAAATCATCGAAATGAATAGAATCGAAAAGAATCGAATTGAATCAAATCGAAAAGAATCGAATGGAATCTAATCGAAAAGAATCAAATTGATTCGAATCGAAACAAATTGAAACCAATCGAAAAGAATCTAATTGAATCGATTCGAAAAGAACCGAATTCAATCAAAACGAATCCATTCGAATGGAATAGAAAAGAATAGAATAGAATAGAATCGAAAAGAATCCAATCGAATCGAAAAGAATCGAATCGAAAAGAATTGAATCGAATCGAAAAGAAACGAATCGAACCGAATCAAAAAAAAAACAATCGAATCGAATCAAATCCAAAAGAATCGCTTTGAATAGCATAGAATTGAAAAGAATCGAATCAATCGAATTGAAAACAATCGAATCGAAAAGAATTGAATCAAAAAAAGTCGAATCGAAACGAAAAAAATAAAAAAAAGAAACGAAAACAATCGAATCGAATCAAATCTAAAAGAATCGTATTGAATTGAATCGAGTCGAAAAGACTCGAATCAAAAAGACTCGAATCGAATTGAATCAAATCGAAAAGAATCTAATAGAAACCACTCGAACAGAATCAAATCGAAATGATTCAAAATGAATCGAATCGAATAGAATAGAAAAAATCGAATAGAATCGAAACGAATCGAAACGAAATGAATCGAAGAGAATCAAAATGAAAAGAATCGTATTGAATCGAATCGAAAAGAATCAAATCAAATCGAATCGAAAGAATTGAATCAAATCGAAAAGAATCCAATCGAATCGAAAAGAATCGAACTGAATGGAATCAAATCGAAAAGAATCGAATCGAATCGAAAAGAATCGAATCAAATTTAATGGAATCGAAAAGAATCGAATTGAATCGAAAAGAATCGAAATGAAACAAATCAGATCAAATGGAAAAGCATCAAATCGAATTGAAAAGAATCGAATCGAATCGAAATGAATCGAATCAAAAAGACTCGAATCGAAAAGAATCGAATTGAAAAGAATCGAATCGAATCGAAAAGACTCGAATCGAATTAAAAATATCAAATCGAATCGAATCGCAAAGAATCGAATTGAAAAGACTCGAATTGAAACGAATCGATTTGAAACGAAAAGAATCGAATCGAATCGAATCGAATCGAATTGAAAGAATCGAATAGAATAGAAAAAAATCGAATAGAAAAGAATCGAACCGAAAAGAAAAGAATCAAATTGAATCAGTCGATTAAATTCTAGTCGAATCGAATCAAAAAGAATGAAATCGAGTCGAATCGAATCGAATCGAAAAGAATCGAATTGTATCTAATAAAAAGAATCGAATCGTATCGACTCGAATCGAAAAGAATCCAATTGGATCATCGAATGGAAACTAATCGAATTGAATAGAATAGAAAAGAATCGAATCGAATCAAATCGAAAACTATCAAATTGAATTGATCGGAAAGAATCGAATTGAATCAAATCGAATCGAAATGAAAAGAATCGAATCGATTCAAATAGAAAAGAATCGAATCGAAAAGCATCAAATCGACACGAAAAGAATCGAATCGAATCAAAAAGTATCGAATTGATTCGAAAACATTCGAATCGAAAAGAATCGAATAGAAATGAATCCGATCGAAATGAAAAGACTCTACTCGATTCGAATCCAAAAGAATCGAATCCAAAAGAATCGAATCGAATCCAAAAGAATCGAATTGAATTGAATCAAAAGAAATGAATTGAATTGAATCATAAAGGAACTAATCGCATCAAATCAAAAAAAATTGAATAGAATCAAATCGAATCAAAAAGAATCGAATAGATTCGAATAAAAAAGAATCGAATTGAGGGATCCCTGGGTGGCGCAGCGGTTTAGCGCCTGCCTTTGGCCCAGGGCGCGATCCTGGAGACCCGGGATCGAATCCCACATCGGGCTCCCACTGCATGGAGCCTGCTTCTCCCTCTGCCTGTGTCTCTGCCTCTCTGTCCCTCTCTCTGACTATCATAAAAAAAAGAATCGAATTAAATCGCGTTGAAAAAAATCATAAAGAATCAAATCGAAAAGAATCGACTTCCATGTAACGAAAAGATTCGAATTGAAAAGAATCGAATCGAAACAAAAGAATCGAATCGAATCGACATGAATCAAAAAGAATCGAATCAAAACGAATCGAAAAGAAACAAATCAAGTAGAATCTAAAAGAATCGAATCGAATCAAATCGAAAAAATTCGAATAGAATTGAATCGAAAAGATTCAAAACGAATCGAACCGAAGAGAATCGATTCCAATCAAAATAAAAAGTATCGTATCAAATCGAATCGAAAAGAATCATATCAAATAGAATCGAAAGAATGGAATCAAATCTAAAACAATCGAATCGAATCGAAAAGAATCGGATTGAATGGAATCGAATCGAAAAGAATAGAATAGAATCGAAAGAAATCGAATAGAATCAAATCAAATCAAAAAGAATCGAATTGAATTGATCCTAACCAAAATAAGCGAAATGAATCGACTCGAACCGAAAAAAATCAAATCGAAAAGAATCTAACCTCAACGAAAATAATCGAAATGAATAGAATCGAAAAGAATCGAATTGAATCAAATCGAAAAGAATCGAATGGAATCTAATCGAAAAGAATCAAATTGATTCGAATCGAAACAAATTGAAACCAATCGAAAAGAATCTAATTGAATCGATTCGAAAAGAACCGAATTCAATCAAAACGAATCCATTCGAATGGAATAGAAAAGAATAGAATAGAATAGAATCGAAAAGAATCCAATCGAATCGAAAAGAATCGAATCGAAAAGAATTGAATCGAATCGAAAAGAAACGAATCGAACCGAATCAAAAAAAAAACAATCGAATCGAATCAAATCCAAAAGAATCGCTTTGAATAGCATAGAATTGAAAAGAATCGAATCAATCGAATTGAAAACAATCGAATCGAAAAGAATTGAATCAAAAAAAGTCGAATCGAAACGAAAAAAATAAAAAAAAGAAACGAAAACAATCGAATCGAATCAAATCTAAAAGAATCGTATTGAATTGAATCGAGTCGAAAAGACTCGAATCAAAAAGACTCGAATCGAATTGAATCAAATCGAAAAGAATCTAATAGAAACCACTCGAACAGAATCAAATCGAAATGATTCAAAATGAATCGAATCGAATAGAATAGAAAAAATCGAATAGAATCGAAACGAATCGAAACGAAATGAATCGAAGAGAATCAAAATGAAAAGAATCGTATTGAATCGAATCGAAAAGAATCAAATCAAATCGAATCGAAAGAATTGAATCAAATCGAAAAGAATCCAATCGAATCGAAAAGAATCGAACTGAATGGAATCAAATCGAAAAGAATCGAATCGAATCGAAAAGAATCGAATCAAATTTAATGGAATCGAAAAGAATCGAATTGAATCGAAAAGAATCGAAATGAAACAAATCAGATCAAATGGAAAAGCATCAAATCGAATTGAAAAGAATCGAATCGAATCGAAATGAATCGAATCAAAAAGACTCGAATCGAAAAGAATCGAATTGAAAAGAATCGAATCGAATCGAAAAGACTCGAATCGAATTAAAAATATCAAATCGAATCGAATCGCAAAGAATCGAATTGAAAAGACTCGAATTGAAACGAATCGATTTGAAACGAAAAGAATCGAATCGAATCGAATCGAATCGAATTGAAAGAATCGAATAGAATAGAAAAAAATCGAATAGAAAAGAATCGAACCGAAAAGAAAAGAATCAAATTGAATCAGTCGATTAAATTCTAGTCGAATCGAATCAAAAAGAATGAAATCGAGTCGAATCGAATCGAATCGAAAAGAATCGAATTGTATCTAATAAAAAGAATCGAATCGTATCGACTCGAATCGAAAAGAATCCAATTGGATCATCGAATGGAAACTAATCGAATTGAATAGAATAGAAAAGAATCGAATCGAATCAAATCGAAAACTATCAAATTGAATTGATCGGAAAGAATCGAATTGAATCAAATCGAATCGAAATGAAAAGAATCGAATCGATTCAAATAGAAAAGAATCGAATCGAAAAGCATCAAATCGACACGAAAAGAATCGAATCGAATCAAAAAGTATCGAATTGATTCGAAAACATTCGAATCGAAAAGAATCGAATAGAAATGAATCCGATCGAAATGAAAAGACTCTACTCGATTCGAATCCAAAAGAATCGAATCCAAAAGAATCGAATCGAATCCAAAAGAATCGAATTGAATTGAATCAAAAGAAATGAATTGAATTGAATCAAAAAGGAACTAATCGCATCAAATCAAAAAAAATCGAATAGAATCAAATCGAATCAAAAAGAATCGAATAGATTCGAATAAAAAAGAATCGAATTGAGGGATCCCTGGGTGGCGCAGCGGTTTAGCGCCTGCCTTTGGCCCAGGGCGCGATCCTGGAGACCCGGGATCGAATCCCACATCGGGCTCCCGGTGCATGGAGCCTGCTTCTCCCTCTGCCTGTGTCTCTGCCTCTCTGTCTCTCTCTGTGACTATCATAAAAAAAAAGAATCGAATTGAATCGCGTTGAAAAAAATCATAAAGAATCAAATCGAAAAGAATCGACTTCCATGTAACGAAAAGATTCGAATTGAAAAGAATCGAATCGAAACAAAAGAATCGAATCGAATCGACATGAATCACAAAGAATCGAATCAAAACGAATCGAAAAGAAACAAATCAAGTAGAATCTAAAAGAATCGAATCGAATCAAATCGAAAAAATTCGAATAGAATTGAATCGAAAAGATTCAAAACGAATCGAACCGAAGAAAATCGATTCGAATCAAAATAAAAAGTATCGTATCAAATCGAATCGAAAAGAATCATATCAAATAGAATCGAAAGAATGGAATCAAATCTAAAACAATCGAATCGAATCGAAAAGAATCGGATTGAATGGAATCGAATCGAAAAGAATAGAATAGAATCGAAAGAAATCGAATAGAATCAAATCAAATCAAAAAGAATCGAATTGAATTGATCCTAACCAAAATAAGCGAAATGAATCGACTCGAACCGAAAAAAATCAAATCGAAAAGAATCTAACCTCAACGAAAATCATCGAAATGAATAGAATCGAAAAGAATCGAATTGAATCAAATCGAAAAGAATCGAATGGAATCTAATCGAAAAGAATCAAATTGATTCGAATCGAAACAAATTGAAACCAATCGAAAAGAATCTAATTGAATCGATTCGAAAAGAACCGAATTCAATCAAAACGAATCCATTCGAATGGAATAGAAAAGAATAGAATAGAATAGAATCGAAAAGAATCCAATCGAATCGAAAAGAATCGAATCGAAAAGAATTGAATCGAATCGAAAAGAAACGAATCGAACCGAATCAAAAAAAAACAATCGAATCGAATCAAATCCAAAAGAATCGCTTTGAATAGCATAGAATTGAAAAGAATCGAATCAATCGAATTGAAAACAATCGAATCGAAAAGAATTGAATCAAAAAAAGTCGAATCGAAACGAAAAAAATAAAAAAAAAGAAACGAAAACAATCGAATCGAATCAAATCTAAAAGAATCGTATTGAATTGAATCGAGTCGAAAAGACTCGAATCAAAAAGACTCGAATCGAATTGAATCAAATCGAAAAGAATCTAATAGAAACCACTCGAACAGAATCAAATCGAAATGATTCAAAATGAATCGAATCGAATAGAATCGAAAAAAATCGAAACGAATCGAAACGAATCGAAACGAAATGAATCGAAGAGAATCGAAATGAAAAGAATCGTATTGAATCGAATCGAAAAGAATCAAATCAAATCGAATCGAAAGAATTGAATCAAATCGAAAAGAATCCAATCGAATCGAAAAGAATCGAACTGAATGGAATCAAATCGAAAAGAATCGAATCGAATCGAAAAGAATCGAATCAAATTTAATGGAATCGAAAAGAATCGAATTGAATCGAAAAGAATCGAAATGAAACAAATCAGATCAAATGGAAAAGCATCAAAGCGAATTGAAAAGAATCGAATCGAATCGAAATGAATCGAATCAAAAAGACTCGAATCGAAAAGAATCAAATTGAAAAGAATCGAATCGAATCGAAAAACCTCGAATC
This sequence comes from Canis aureus, assembly GCF_053574225.1. Taxonomy (NCBI): domain Eukaryota; kingdom Metazoa; phylum Chordata; class Mammalia; order Carnivora; family Canidae; genus Canis; species Canis aureus. The sequence continues at coordinate 41,691,503 of NC_135639.1, forward strand.
GAATTAAAAATATCAAATCGAATCGAATCGCAAAGAATCGAATTGAAAAGACTCGAATTGAAACGAATCGATTTGAAACGAAAAGAATCGAATCGAATCGAATCGAATCGAATTGAAAGAATCGAATAGAATAGAAAAAAATCGAATAGAAAAGAATCGAACCGAAAAGAAAAGAATCAAATTGAATCAGTCGATTAAATTCTAGTCGAATCGAATCAAAAAGAATGAAATCGAGTCGAATCGAATCGAATCGAAAAGAATCGAATTGTATCTAATAAAAAGAATCGAATCGTATCGACTCGAATCGAAAAGAATCCAATTGGATCATCGAATGGAAACTAATCGAATTGAATAGAATAGAAAAGAATCGAATCGAATCAAATCGAAAACTATCAAATTGAATTGATCGGAAAGAATCGAATTGAATCAAATCGAATCGAAATGAAAAGAATCGAATCGATTCAAATAGAAAAGAATCGAATCGAAAAGCATCAAATCGACACGAAAAGAATCGAATCGAATCAAAAAGTATCGAATTGATTCGAAAACATTCGAATCGAAAAGAATCGAATAGAAATGAATCCGATCGAAATGAAAAGACTCTACTCGATTCGAATCCAAAAGAATCGAATCCAAAAGAATCGAATCGAATCCAAAAGAATCGAATTGAATTGAATCAAAAGAAATGAATTGAATTGAATCATAAAGGAACTAATCGCATCAAATCAAAAAAAATTGAATAGAATCAAATCGAATCAAAAAGAATCGAATAGATTCGAATAAAAAAGAATCGAATTGAGGGATCCCTGGGTGGCGCAGCGGTTTAGCGCCTGCCTTTGGCCCAGGGCGCGATCCTGGAGACCCGGGATCGAATCCCACATCGGGCTCCCACTGCATGGAGCCTGCTTCTCCCTCTGCCTGTGTCTCTGCCTCTCTGTCCCTCTCTCTGACTATCATAAAAAAAAGAATCGAATTAAATCGCGTTGAAAAAAATCATAAAGAATCAAATCGAAAAGAATCGACTTCCATGTAACGAAAAGATTCGAATTGAAAAGAATCGAATCGAAACAAAAGAATCGAATCGAATCGACATGAATCAAAAAGAATCGAATCAAAACGAATCGAAAAGAAACAAATCAAGTAGAATCTAAAAGAATCGAATCGAATCAAATCGAAAAAATTCGAATAGAATTGAATCGAAAAGATTCAAAACGAATCGAACCGAAGAGAATCGATTCCAATCAAAATAAAAAGTATCGTATCAAATCGAATCGAAAAGAATCATATCAAATAGAATCGAAAGAATGGAATCAAATCTAAAACAATCGAATCGAATCGAAAAGAATCGGATTGAATGGAATCGAATCGAAAAGAATAGAATAGAATCGAAAGAAATCGAATAGAATCAAATCAAATCAAAAAGAATCGAATTGAATTGATCCTAACCAAAATAAGCGAAATGAATCGACTCGAACCGAAAAAAATCAAATCGAAAAGAATCTAACCTCAACGAAAATAATCGAAATGAATAGAATCGAAAAGAATCGAATTGAATCAAATCGAAAAGAATCGAATGGAATCTAATCGAAAAGAATCAAATTGATTCGAATCGAAACAAATTGAAACCAATCGAAAAGAATCTAATTGAATCGATTCGAAAAGAACCGAATTCAATCAAAACGAATCCATTCGAATGGAATAGAAAAGAATAGAATAGAATAGAATCGAAAAGAATCCAATCGAATCGAAAAGAATCGAATCGAAAAGAATTGAATCGAATCGAAAAGAAACGAATCGAACCGAATCAAAAAAAAACAATCGAATCGAATCAAATCCAAAAGAATCGCTTTGAATAGCATAGAATTGAAAAGAATCGAATCAATCGAATTGAAAACAATCGAATCGAAAAGAATTGAATCAAAAAAAGTCGAATCGAAACGAAAAAAATAAAAAAAAGAAACGAAAACAATCGAATCGAATCAAATCTAAAAGAATCGTATTGAATTGAATCGAGTCGAAAAGACTCGAATCAAAAAGACTCGAATCGAATTGAATCAAATCGAAAAGAATCTAATAGAAACCACTCGAACAGAATCAAATCGAAATGATTCAAAATGAATCGAATCGAATAGAATAGAAAAAATCGAATAGAATCGAAACGAATCGAAACGAAATGAATCGAAGAGAATCAAAATGAAAAGAATCGTATTGAATCGAATCGAAAAGAATCAAATCAAATCGAATCGAAAGAATTGAATCAAATCGAAAAGAATCCAATCGAATCGAAAAGAATCGAACTGAATGGAATCAAATCGAAAAGAATCGAATCGAATCGAAAAGAATCGAATCAAATTTAATGGAATCGAAAAGAATCGAATTGAATCGAAAAGAATCGAAATGAAACAAATCAGATCAAATGGAAAAGCATCAAATCGAATTGAAAAGAATCGAATCGAATCGAAATGAATCGAATCAAAAAGACTCGAATCGAAAAGAATCGAATTGAAAAGAATCGAATCGAATCGAAAAGACTCGAATCGAATTAAAAATATCAAATCGAATCGAATCGCAAAGAATCGAATTGAAAAGACTCGAATTGAAACGAATCGATTTGAAACGAAAAGAATCGAATCGAATCGAATCGAATCGAATTGAAAGAATCGAATAGAATAGAAAAAAATCGAATAGAAAAGAATCGAACCGAAAAGAAAAGAATCAAATTGAATCAGTCGATTAAATTCTAGTCGAATCGAATCAAAAAGAATGAAATCGAGTCGAATCGAATCGAATCGAAAAGAATCGAATTGTATCTAATAAAAAGAATCGAATCGTATCGACTCGAATCGAAAAGAATCCAATTGGATCATCGAATGGAAACTAATCGAATTGAATAGAATAGAAAAGAATCGAATCGAATCAAATCGAAAACTATCAAATTGAATTGATCGGAAAGAATCGAATTGAATCAAATCGAATCGAAATGAAAAGAATCGAATCGATTCAAATAGAAAAGAATCGAATCGAAAAGCATCAAATCGACACGAAAAGAATCGAATCGAATCAAAAAGTATCGAATTGATTCGAAAACATTCGAATCGAAAAGAATCGAATAGAAATGAATCCGATCGAAATGAAAAGACTCTACTCGATTCGAATCCAAAAGAATCGAATCCAAAAGAATCGAATCGAATCCAAAAGAATCGAATTGAATTGAATCAAAAGAAATGAATTGAATTGAATCAAAAAGGAACTAATCGCATCAAATCAAAAAAAATCGAATAGAATCAAATCGAATCAAAAAGAATCGAATAGATTCGAATAAAAAAGAATCGAATTGAGGGATCCCTGGGTGGCACAGCGGTTTAGCGCCTGCCTTTGGCCCAGGGCGCGATCCTGGAGACCCGGGATCGAATCCCACATCGGGCTCCCGGTGCATGGAGCCTGCTTCTCCCTCTGCCTGTGTCTCTGCCTCTCTGTCTCTCTCTGTGACTATCATAAAAAAAAAGAATCGAATTGAATCGCGTTGAAAAAAATCATAAAGAATCAAATCGAAAAGAATCGAATTCCATGTAACGAAAAGATTCGAATTGAAAAGAATCGAATCGAAACAAAAGAATCGAATCGAATCGACATGAATCACAAAGAATCGAATCAAAACGAATCGAAAAGAAACAAATCAAGTAGAATCTAAAAGAATCGAATCGAATCAAATCGAAAAAATTCGAATAGAATTGAATCGAAAAGATTCAAAACGAATCGAACCGAAGAGAATCGATTCGAATCAAAATAAAAAGTATCGTATCAAATCGAATCGAAAAGAATCCTGTCAAATAGAATCGAAAGAATGGAATCAAATCTAAAACAATCGAATCGAATCGAAAAGAATCAGATTGAATGGAATAGAATCGAAAAGAATAGAATAGAATCGAAAGAAATCGAATAGAATCAAATCAAATCAAAAAGAATCGAATTGAATTGATCCTAACCAAAAGAAGCGAAATGAATCGACTCGAACCGAAAAAAATCAAATCGAAAAGAATCTAACCTCAACGAAAATAATCGAAATGAATAGAATCGAAAAGAATCGAATTGAATCAAATCGAAAAGAATCGAATGGAATCTAATCGAAAAGAATCAAATTGATTCGAATCGAAACAAATTGAAACCAATCGAAAAGAATCTAATTGAATCGATTCTAAAAAAACCGAATTCAATCAAAACGAATCCATTCGAATGGAATAGAAAAGAATAGAATAGAATAGAATCGAAAAGAATCCAATCGAATCGAAAAGAATCGAATCGAAAAGAATTGAATCGAATCGAAAAGAAACGAATCGAACCGAATCAAAAAAAAACAATCGAATCGAATCAAATCCAAAAGAATCGCTTTGAATAGCATAGAATTGAAAAGAATCGAATCAATCGAATTGAAAACAATCGAATCGAAAAGAATTGAATCAAAAAAAGTCGAATCGAAACGAAAAAAATAAAAAAAAAGAAACGAAAACAATCGAATCGAATCAAATCTAAAAGAATCGTATTGAATTGCATCGAGTCGAAAAGACTCGAATCAAAAAGACTCGAATCGAATTGAATCAAATCGAAAAGAATCTAATAGAAACCACTCGAACAGAATCAAATCGAAATGATTCAAAATGAATCGAATCGAATAGAATAGAAAAAAATCGAATAGAATCGAAACGAATCGAAACGAAATGAATCGAAGAGAATCAAAATGAAAAGAATCGTATTGAATCGAATCGAAAAGAATCAAATCAAATCGAATCGAAAGAATTGAATCAAATCGAAAAGAATCCAATCGAATCGAAAAGAATCGAACTGAATGGAATCAAATCGAAAAGAATCGAATCGAATCGAAAAGAATCGAATCAAATTTAATGGAATCGAAAAGAATCGAATTGAATCGAAAAGAATCGAAATGAAACAAATCAGATCAAATGGAAAAGCATCAAATCGAATTGAAAAGAATCGAATCGAATCGAAATGAATCGAATCAAAAAGACTCGAATCGAAAAGAATCGAATTGAAAAGAATCGAATCGAATCGAAAAGACTCGAATCGAATTAAAAATATCAAATCGAATCGAATCGCAAAGAATCGAATTGAAAAGACTCGAATTGAAACGAATCGATTTGAAACGAAAAGAATCGAATCGAATCGAATCGAATCGAATTGAAAGAATCGAATAGAATAGAAAAAAATCGAATAGAAAAGAATCGAACCGAAAAGAAAAGAATCAAATTGAATCAGTCGATTAAATTCTAGTCGAATCGAATCAAAAAGAATGAAATCGAGTCGAATCGAATCGAATCGAAAAGAATCGAATTGTATCTAATAAAAAGAATCGAATCGTATCGACTCGAATCGAAAAGAATCCAATTGGATCATCGAATGGAAACTAATCGAATTGAATAGAATAGAAAAGAATCGAATCGAATCAAATCGAAAACTATCAAATTGAATTGATCGGAAAGAATCGAATTGAATCAAATCGAATCGAAATGAAAAGAATCGAATCGATTCAAATAGAAAAGAATCGAATCGAAAAGCATCAAATCGACACGAAAAGAATCGAATCGAATCAAAAAGTATCGAATTGATTCGAAAACATTCGAATCGAAAAGAATCGAATAGAAATGAATCCGATCGAAATGAAAAGACTCTACTCGATTCGAATCCAAAAGAATCGAATCCAAAAGAATCGAATCGAATCCAAAAGAATCGAATTGAATTGAATCAAAAGAAATGAATTGAATTGAATCAAAAAGGAACTAATCGCATCAAATCAAAAAAAATCGAATAGAATCAAATCGAATCAAAAAGAATCGAATAGATTCGAATAAAAAAGAATCGAATTGAGGGATCCCTGGGTGGCACAGCGGTTTAGCGCCTGCCTTTGGCCCAGGGCGCGATCCTGGAGACCCGGGATCGAATCCCACATCGGGCTCCCGGTGCATGGAGCCTGCTTCTCCCTCTGCCTGTGTCTCTGCCTCTCTGTCTCTCTCTGTGACTATCATAAAAAAAAGAATCGAATTGAATCGCGTTGAAAAAAATCATAAAGAATCAAATCGAAAAGAATCGAATTCCATGTAACGAAAAGATTCGAATTGAAAAGAATCGAATCGAAACAAAAGAATCGAATCGAATCGACATGAATCACAAAGAATCGAATCAAAACGAATCGAAAAGAAACAAATCAAGTAGAATCTAAAAGAATCGAATCGAATCAAATCGAAAAAATTCGAATAGAATTGAATCGAAAAGATTCAAAACGAATCGAACCGAAGAGAATCGATTCCAATCAAAATAAAAAGTATCGTATCAAATCGAATCGAAAAGAATCATATCAAATAGAATCGAAAGAATGGAATCAAATCTAAAACAATCGAATCGAATCGAAAAGAATCGGATTGAATGGAATCGAATCGAAAAGAATAGAATAGAATCGAAAGAAATCGAATAGAATCAAATCAAATCAAAAAGAATCGAATTGAATTGATCCTAACCAAAATAAGCGAAATGAATCGACTCGAACCGAAAAAAATCAAATCGAAAAGAATCTAACCTCAACGAAAATAATCGAAATGAATAGAATCGAAAAGAATCGAATTGAATCAAATCGAAAAGAATCGAATGGAATCTAATCGAAAAGAATCAAATTGATTCGAATCGAAACAAATTGAAACCAATCGAAAAGAATCTAATTGAATCGATTCGAAAAGAACCGAATTCAATCAAAACGAATCCATTCGAATGGAATAGAAAAGAATAGAATAGAATAGAATCGAAAAGAATCCAATCGAATCGAAAAGAATCGAATCGAAAAGAATTGAATCGAATCGAAAAGAAACGAATCGAACCGAATCAAAAAAAAACAATCGAATCGAATCAAATCCAAAAGAATCGCTTTGAATAGCATAGAATTGAAAAGAATCGAATCAATCGAATTGAAAACAATCGAATCGAAAAGAATTGAATCAAAAAAAGTCGAATCGAAACGAAAAAAATAAAAAAAAAGAAACGAAAACAATCGAATCGAATCAAATCTAAAAGAATCGTATTGAATTGCATCGAGTCGAAAAGACTCGAATCAAAAAGACTCGAATCGAATTGAATCAAATCGAAAAGAATCTAATAGAAACCACTCGAACAGAATCAAATCGAAATGATTCAAAATGAATCGAATCGAATAGAATAGAAAAAAATCGAATAGAATCGAAACGAATCGAAACGAAATGAATCGAAGAGAATCAAAATGAAAAGAATCGTATTGAATCGAATCGAAAAGAATCAAATCAAATCGAATCGAAAGAATTGAATCAAATCGAAAAGAATCCAATCGAATCGAAAAGAATCGAACTGAATGGAATCAAATCGAAAAGAATCGAATCGAATCGAAAAGAATCGAATCAAATTTAATGGAATCGAAAAGAATCGAATTGAATCGAAAAGAATCGAAATGAAACAAATCAGATCAAATGGAAAAGCATCAAATCGAATTGAAAAGAATCGAATCGAATCGAAATGAATCGAATCAAAAAGACTCGAATCGAAAAGAATCGAATTGAAAAGAATCGAATCGAATCGAAAAGACTCGAATCGAATTAAAAATATCAAATCGAATCGAATCGCAAAGAATCGAATTGAAAAGACTCGAATTGAAACGAATCGATTTGAAACGAAAAGAATCGAATCGAATCGAATCGAATCGAATTGAAAGAATCGAATAGAATAGAAAAAAATCGAATAGAAAAGAATCGAACCGAAAAGAAAAGAATCAAATTGAATCAGTCGATTAAATTCTAGTCGAATCGAATCAAAAAGAATGAAATCGAGTCGAATCGAATCGAATCGAAAAGAATCGAATTGTATCTAATAAAAAGAATCGAATCGTATCGACTCGAATCGAAAAGAATCCAATTGCATCATCGAATGGAAACTAATCGAATTGAATAGAATAGAAAAGAATCGAATCGAATCAAATCGAAAACTATCAAATTGAATTGATCGAAAAGAATCGAATTGAATCAAATCGAATCGAAATGAAAAGAATCGAATCGATTCAAATAGAAAAGAATCGAATCGAAAAGCATCAAATCGACACGAAAAGAATCGAATCGAATCAAAAAGTATCGAATTGATTCGAAAACATTCGAATCGAAAAGAATCGAATAGAAATGAATCCGATCGAAATGAAAAGACTCTACTCGATTCGAATCCAAAAGAATCGAATCCAAAAGAATCGAATCGAATCCAAAAGAATCGAATTGAATTGAATCAAAAGAAATGAATTGAATTGAATCAAAAAGGAACTAATCGCATCAAATCAAAAAAAATTGAATAGAATCAAATCGAATCAAAAAGAATCGAATAGATTCGAATAAAAAAGAATCGAATTGAGGGATCCCTGGGTGGCGCAGCGGTTTAGCGCCTGCCTTTGGCCCAGGGCGCGATCCTGGAGACCCGGGATCGAATCCCACATCGGGCTCCCGGTGCATGGAGCCTGCTTCTCCCTCTGCCTGTGTCTCTGCCTCTCTGTCTCTCTCTGTGACTATCATAAAAAAAAGAATCGAATTGAATCGCGTTGAAAAAAATCATAAAGAATCAAATCGAAAAGAATCGAATTCCATGTAACGAAAAGATTCGAATTGAAAAGAATCGAATCGAAACAAAAGAATCGAATCGAATCGACATGAATCAAAAAGAATCGAATCAAAACGAATCGAAAAGAAACAAATCTAGTAGAATCTAAAAGAATCGAATCGAATCAAATCGAAAAAATTCGAATAGAATTGAATCGAAAAGATTCAAAACGAATCGAACCGAAGAAAATCGATTCGAATCAAAATAAAAAGTATCGTATCAAATCGAATCGAAAAGAATCATATCAAATAGAATCGAAAGAATGGAATCAAATCTAAAACAATCGAATCGAATCGAAAAGAATCGGATTGAATGGAATCGAATCGAAAAGAATAGAATAGAATCGAAAGAAATCGAATAGAATCAAATCAAATCAAAAAGAATCGAATTGAATTGATCCTAACCAAAATAAGCGAAATGAATCGACTCGAACCGAAAAAAATCAAATCGAAAAGAATCTAACCTCAACGAAAATAATCGAAATGAATAGAATCGAAAAGAATCGAATTGAATCAAATCGAAAAGAATCGAATGGAATCTAATCGAAAAGAATCAAATTGATTCGAATCGAAACAAATTGAAACCAATCGAAAAGAATCTAATTGAATCGATTCTAAAAAAAACGAATTCAATCAAAACGAATCCATTCGAATGGAATAGAAAAGAATAGAATAGAATAGAATCGAAAAGAATCCAATCGAATCGAAAAGAATCGAATCGAAAAGAATTGAATCGAATCGAAAAGAAACGAATCGAACCGAATCAAAAAAAAACAATCGAATCGAATCAAATCCAAAAGAATCGCTTTGAATTGCATAGAATTGAAAAGAATCGAATCAATCGAATTGAAAACAATCGAATCGAAAGGAATTGAATCAAAAAAAGTCGAATCGAAACGAAAAAAATAAAAAAAAAAGAAACGAAAACAATCGAATCGAATCAAATCTAAAAGAATCGTATTGAATTGAATCGAGTCGAAAAGACTCGAATCAAAAAGACTCGAATCGAATTGAATCAAATCGAAAAGAATCTAATAGAAACCACTCGAACATAATCAAATCGAAATGATTCAAAATGAATCGAATCGAATAGAATCGAAAAAAATCGAATAGAATCGAAACGAATCGAAACGAAATGAATCGAAGAGAATCGAAATGAAAAGAATCGTATTGAATCGAATCGAAAAGAATCAAATCAAATCGAATCGAAAGAATTGAATCAAATCGAAAAGAATCCAATCGAATCGAAAAGAATCGAACTGAATGGAATCAAATCGAAAAGAATCGAATCGAATCGAAAAGAATCGAATCAAATTTAATGGAATCGAAAAGAATCGAATTGAATCGAAAAGAATCGAAATGAAACAAATCAGATCAAATGGAAAAGCATCAAATCGAATTGAAAAGAATCGAATCGAATCGAAATGAATCGAATCAAAAAGACTCGAATCGAAAAGAATCGAATTGAAAAGAATCGAATCGAATCGAAAAGACTCGAATCGAATTAAAAATATCAAATCGAATCGAATCGCAAAGAATCGAATTGAAAAGACTCGAATTGAAACGAATCGATTTGAAACGAAAAGAATCGAATCGAATCGAATCGAATCGAATTGAAAGAATCGAATAGAATAGAAAAAAATCGAATAGAAAAGAATCGAACCGAAAAGAAAAGAATCAAATTGAATCAGTCGATTAAATTCTAGTCGAATCGAATCAAAAAGAATGAAATCGAGTCGAATCGAATCGAATCGAAAAGAATCGAATTGTATCTAATAAAAAGAATCGAATCGTATCGACTCGAATCGAAAAGAATCCAATTGGATCATCGAATGGAAACTAATCGAATTGAATAGAATAGAAAAGAATCGAATCGAATCAAATCGAAAACTATCAAATTGAATTGATCGGAAAGAATCGAATTGAATCAAATCGAATCGAAATGAAAAGAATCGAATCGATTCAAATAGAAAAGAATCGAATCGAAAAGCATCAAATCGACACGAAAAGAATCGAATCGAATCAAAAAGTATCGAATTGATTCGAAAACATTCGAATCGAAAAGAATCGAATAGAAATGAATCCGATCGAAATGAAAAGACTCTACTCGATTCGAATCCAAAAGAATCGAATCCAAAAGAATCGAATCGAATCCAAAAGAATCGAATTGAATTGAATCAAAAGAAATGAATTGAATTGAATCAAAAAGGAACTAATCGCATCAAATCAAAAAAAATCGAATAGAATCAAATCGAATCAAAAAGAATCGAATAGATTCGAATAAAAAAGAATCGAATTGAGGGATCCCTGGGTGGCACAGCGGTTTAGCGCCTGCCTTTGGCCCAGGGCGCGATCCTGGAGACCCGGGATCGAATCCCACATCGGGCTCCCGGTGCATGGAGCCTGCTTCTCCCTCTGCCTGTGTCTCTGCCTCTCTGTCTCTCTCTGTGACTATCATAAAAAAAAGAATCGAATTGAATCGCGTTGAAAAAAATCATAAAGAATCAAATCGAAAAGAATCGAATTCCATGTAACGAAAAGATTCGAATTGAAAAGAATCGAATCGAAACAAAAGAATCGAATCGAATCGACATGAATCACAAAGAATCGAATCAAAACGAATCGAAAAGAAACAAATCAAGTAGAATCTAAAAGAATCGAATCGAATCAAATCGAAAAAATTCGAATAGAATTGAATCGAAAAGATTCAAAACGAATCGAACCGAAGAGAATCGATTCCAATCAAAATAAAAAGTATCGTATCAAATCGAATCGAAAAGAATCATATCAAATAGAATCGAAAGAATGGAATCAAATCTAAAACAATCGAATCGAATCGAAAAGAATCGGATTGAATGGAATCGAATCGAAAAGAATAGAATAGAATCGAAAGAAATCGAATAGAATCAAATCAAATCAAAAAGAATCGAATTGAATTGATCCTAACCAAAATAAGCGAAATGAATCGACTCGAACCGAAAAAAATCAAATCGAAAAGAATCTAACCTCAACGAAAATAATCGAAATGAATAGAATCGAAAAGAATCGAATTGAATCAAATCGAAAAGAATCGAATGGAATCTAATCGAAAAGAATCAAATTGATTCGAATCGAAACAAATTGAAACCAATCGAAAAGAATCTAATTGAATCGATTCGAAAAGAACCGAATTCAATCAAAACGAATCCATTCGAATGGAATAGAAAAGAATAGAATAGAATAGAATCGAAAAGAATCCAATCGAATCGAAAAGAATCGAATCGAAAAGAATTGAATCGAATCGAAAAGAAACGAATCGAACCGAATCAAAAAAAAACAATCGAATCGAATCAAATCCAAAAGAATCGCTTTGAATAGCATAGAATTGAAAAGAATCGAATCAATCGAATTGAAAACAATCGAATCGAAAAGAATTGAATCAAAAAAAGTCGAATCGAAACGAAAAAAATAAAAAAAAAGAAACGAAAACAATCGAATCGAATCAAATCTAAAAGAATCGTATTGAATTGAATCGAGTCGAAAAGACTCGAATCAAAAAGACTCGAATCGAATTGAATCAAATCGAAAAGAATCTAATAGAAACCACTCGAACAGAATCAAATCGAAATGATTCAAAATGAATCGAATCGAATAGAATAGAAAAAAATCGAATAGAATCGAAACGAATCGAAACGAAATGAATCGAAGAGAATCAAAATGAAAAGAATCGTATTGAATCGAATCGAAAAGAATCAAATCAAATCGAATCGAAAGAATTGAATCAAATCGAAAAGAATCCAATCGAATCGAAAAGAATCGAACTGAATGGAATCAAATCGAAAAGAATCGAATCGAATCGAAAAGAATCGAATCAAATTTAATGGAATCGAAAAGAATCGAATTGAATCGAAAAGAATCGAAATGAAACAAATCAGATCAAATGGAAAAGCATCAAATCGAATTGAAAAGAATCGAATCGAATCAAAATGAATCGAATCAAAAAGACTCGAATCGAAAAGAATCGAATTGAAAAGAATCGAATCGAATCGAAAAGACTCGAATCGAATTAAAAATATCAAATCGAATCGAATCGCAAAGAATCGAATTGAAAAGACTCGAATTGAAACGAATCGATTTGAAACGAAAAGAATCGAATCGAATCGAATCGAATCGAATTGAAAGAATCAAATAGAATAGAAAAAAATCGAATAGAAAAGAATTGAACCGAAAAGAAAAGAATCAAATTGAATCAGTCGATTAAATTCTAGTCGAATCGAATCAAAAAGAATGAAATCGAGTCGAATCGAATCGAATCGAAAAGAATCGAATTGTATCTAATAAAAAGAATCGAATCGTATCGACTCGAATCGAAAAGAATCCAATTGGATCATCGAATGGAAACTAATCGAATTGAATAGAATAGAAAAGAATCGAATCGAATCAAATCGAAAACTATCAAATTGAATTGATCGGAAAGAATCGAATTGAATCAAATCGAATCGAAATGAAAAGAATCGAATCGATTCAAATAGAAAAGAATCGAATCGAAAAGCATCAAATCGACACGAAAAGAATCGAATCGAATCAAAAAGTATCGAATTGATTCGAAAACATTCGAATCGAAAAGAATCGAATAGAAATGAATCCGATCGAAATGAAAAGACTCTACTCGATTCGAATCCAAAAGAATCGAATCCAAAAGAATCGAATCGAATCCAAAAGAATCGAATTGAATTGAATCAAAAGAAATGAATTGAATTGAATCAAAAAGGAACTAATCGCATCAAATCAAAAAAAATCGAATAGAATCAAATCGAATCAAAAAGAATCGAATAGATTCGAATAAAAAAGAATCGAATTGAGGGATCCCTGGGTGGCACAGCGGTTTAGCGCCTGCCTTTGGCCCAGGGCGCGATCCTGGAGACCCGGGATCGAATCCCACATCGGGCTCCCGGTGCATGGAGCCTGCTTCTCCCTCTGCCTGTGTCTCTGCCTCTCTGTCTCTCTCTGTGACTATCATAAAAAAAAGAATCGAATTGAATCGCGTTGAAAAAAATCATAAAGAATCAAATCGAAAAGAATCGAATTCCATGTAACGAAAAGATTCGAATTGAAAAGAATCGAATCGAAACAAAAGAATCGAATCGAATCGACATGAATCACAAAGAATCGAATCAAAACGAATCGAAAAGAAACAAATCAAGTAGAATCTAAAAGAATCGAATCGAATCAAATCGAAAAAATTCGAATAGAATTGAATCGAAAAGATTCAAAACGAATCGAACCGAAGAGAATCGATTCCAATCAAAATAAAAAGTATCGTATCAAATCGAATCGAAAAGAATCATATCAAATAGAATCGAAAGAATGGAATCAAATCTAAAACAATCGAATCGAATCGAAAAGAATCGGATTGAATGGAATCGAATCGAAAAGAATAGAATAGAATCGAAAGAAATCGAATAGAATCAAATCAAATCAAAAAGAATCGAATTGAATTGATCCTAACCAAAATAAGCGAAATGAATCGACTCGAACCGAAAAAAATCAAATCGAAAAGAATCTAACCTCAACGAAAATAATCGAAATGAATAGAATCGAAAAGAATCGAATTGAATCAAATCGAAAAGAATCGAATGGAATCTAATCGAAAAGAATCAAATTGATTCGAATCGAAACAAATTGAAACCAATCGAAAAGAATCTAATTGAATCGATTCGAAAAGAACCGAATTCAATCAAAACGAATCCATTCGAATGGAATAGAAAAGAATAGAATAGAATAGAATCGAAAAGAATCCAATCGAATCGAAAAGAATCGAATCGAAAAGAATTGAATCGAATCGAAAAGAAACGAATCGAACCGAATCAAAAAAAAACAATCGAATCGAATCAAATCCAAAAGAATCGCTTTGAATAGCATAGAATTGAAAAGAATCGAATCAATCGAATTGAAAACAATCGAATCGAAAAGAATTGAATCAAAAAAAGTCGAATCGAAACGAAAAAAATAAAAAAAAAGAAACGAAAACAATCGAATCGAATCAAATCTAAAAGAATCGTATTGAATTGAATCGAGTCGAAAAGACTCGAATCAAAAAGACTCGAATCGAATTGAATCAAATCGAAAAGAATCTAATAGAAACCACTCGAACAGAATCAAATCGAAATGATTCAAAATGAATCGAATCGAATAGAATAGAAAAAAATCGAATAGAATCGAAACGAATCGAAACGAAATGAATCGAAGAGAATCAAAATGAAAAGAATCGTATTGAATCGAATCGAAAAGAATCAAATCAAATCGAATCGAAAGAATTGAATCAAATCGAAAAGAATCCAATCGAATCGAAAAGAATCGAACTGAATGGAATCAAATCGAAAAGAATCGAATCGAATCGAAAAGAATCGAATCAAATTTAATGGAATCGAAAAGAATCGAATTGAATCGAAAAGAATCGAAATGAAACAAATCAGATCAAATGGAAAAGCATCAAATCGAATTGAAAAGAATCGAATCGAATCAAAATGAATCGAATCAAAAAGACTCGAATCGAAAAGAATCGAATTGAAAAGAATCGAATCGAATCGAAAAGACTCGAATCGAATTAAAAATATCAAATCGAATCGAATCGCAAAGAATCGAATTGAAAAGACTCGAATTGAAACGAATCGATTTGAAACGAAAAGAATCGAATCGAATCGAATCGAATCGAATTGAAAGAATCGAATAGAATAGAAAAAAATCGAATAGAAAAGAATCGAACCGAAAAGAAAAGAATCAAATTGAATCAGTCGATTAAATTCTAGTCGAATCGAATCAAAAAGAATGAAATCGAGTCGAATCGAATCGAATCGAAAAGAATCGAATTGTATCTAATAAAAAGAATCGAATCGTATCGACTCGAATCGAAAAGAATCCAATTGGATCATCGAATGGAAACTAATCGAATTGAATAGAATAGAAAAGAATCGAATCGAATCAAATCGAAAACTATCAAATTGAATTGATCGGAAAGAATCGAATTGAATCAAATCGAATCGAAATGAAAAGAATCGAATCGATTCAAATAGAAAAGAATCGAATCGAAAAGCATCAAATCGACACGAAAAGAATCGAATCGAATCAAAAAGTATCGAATTGATTCGAAAACATTCGAATCGAAAAGAATCGAATAGAAATGAATCCGATCGAAATGAAAAGACTCTACTCGATTCGTTTCCAAAAGAATCGAATCCAAAAGAATCGAATCGAATCCAAAAGAATCGAATTGAATCAAAAGAAATGAATTGAATTGAATCAAAAAGGAACTAATCGCATCAAATCAAAAAAAATCGAATAGAATCAAATCGAATCAAAAAGAATCGAATAGATTCGAATAAAAAAGAATCGAATTGAGGGATCCCTGGGTGGCGCAGCGGTTTAGCGCCTGCCTTTGGCCCAGGGCGCGATCCTGGAGACCCGGGATCGAATCCCACATCGGGCTCCCGGTGCATGGAGCCTGCTTCTCCCTCTGCCTGTGTCTCTGCCTCTCTGTCTCTCTCTGTGACTATCATAAAAAAAAAGAATCGAATTGAATCGCGTTGAAAAAAATCATAAAGAATCAAATCGAAAAGAATCGAATTCCATGTAACGAAAAGATTCGAATTGAAAAGAATCGAATCGAAACAAAAGAATCGAATCGAATCGACATGAATCAC
The DNA here is from genome assembly GCF_053574225.1 of Canis aureus. NCBI lineage: Eukaryota > Metazoa > Chordata > Mammalia > Carnivora > Canidae > Canis > Canis aureus. Next base: position 41,707,845 of record NC_135639.1, read on the forward strand.
AAAGAATCGAATCAAAACGAATCGAAAAGAAACAAATCAAGTAGAATCTAAAAGAATCGAATCGAATCAAATCGAAAAAATTCGAATAGAATTGAATCGAAAAGATTCAAAACGAATCGAACCGAAGAGAATCGATTCGAATCAAAATAAAAAGTATCGTATCAAATCGAATCGAAAAGAATCATATCAAATAGAATCGAAAGAATGGAATCAAATCTAAAACAATCGAATCGAATCGAAAAGAATCGGATTGAATGGAATCGAATCGAAAAGAATAGAATAGAATCGAAAGAAATCGAATAGAATCAAATCAAATCAAAAAGAATCGAATTGAATTGATCCTAACCAAAATAAGCGAAATGAATCGACTCGAACCGAAAAAAATCAAATCGAAAAGAATCTAACCTCAACGAAAATAATCGAAATGAATAGAATCGAAAAGAATCGAATTGAATCAAATCGAAAAGAATCGAATGGAATCTAATCGAAAAGAATCAAATTGATTCGAATCGAAACAAATTGAAACCAATCGAAAAGAATCTAATTGAATCGGATCGAAAAGAACCAAATTCAATCAAAACGAATCCATTCGAATGGAATAGAAAAGAATAGAATAGAATAGAATCGAAAAGAATCCAATCGAATCGAAAAGAATCGAATCGAAAAGAATTGAATCGAATCGAAAAGAAACGAATCGAACCGAATCAAAAAAAAACAATCGAATCGAATCAAATCCAAAAGAATCGCTTTGAATAGCATAGAATTGAAAAGAATCGAATCAATCGAATTGAAAACAATCGAATCGAAAAGAAATGAATCAAAAAAAGTCGAATCGAAACAAAAAAAATAAAAAAAAAGAAACGAAAACAATCGAATCGAATCAAATCTAAAAGAATCGTATTGAATTGAATCGAGTCGAAAAGACTCGAATCAAAAAGACTCGAATCGAATTGAATCAAATCGAAAAGAATCTAATAGAAACCACTCGAACAGAATCAAATCGAAATGATTCAAAATGAATCGAATCGAATAGAATAGAAAAAAATCGAATAGAATCGAAACGAATCGAAACGAAATGAATCGAAGAGAATCAAAATGAAAAGAATCGTATTGAATCGAATCGAAAAGAATCAAATCAAATCGAATCGAAAGAATTGAATCAAATCGAAAAGAATCCAATCGAATCGAAAAGAATCGAACTGAATGGAATCAAATCGAAAAGAATCGAATCGAATCGAAAAGAATCGAATCAAATTTAATGGAATCGAAAAGAATCGAATTGAATCGAAAAGAATCGAAATGAAACAAATCAGATCAAATGGAAAAGCATCAAATCGAATTGAAAAGAATCGAATCGAATCGAAATGAATCGAATCAAAAAGACTCGAATCGAAAAGAATCGAATTGAAAAGAATCGAATCGAATCGAAAAGACTCGAATCGAATTAAAAATATCAAATCGAATCGAATCGCAAAGAATCGAATTGAAAAGACTCGAATTGAAACGAATCGATTTGAAACGAAAAGAATCGAATCGAATCGAATCGAATCGAATTGAAAGAATCGAATAGAATAGAAAAAAATCGAATAGAAAAGAATCGAACCGAAAAGAAAAGAATCAAATTGAATCAGTCGATTAAATTCTAGTCGAATCGAATCAAAAAGAATGAAATCGAGTCGAATCGAATCGAATCGAAAAGAATCGAATTGTATCTAATAAAAAGAATCGAATCGTATCGACTCGAATCGAAAAGAATCCAATTGGATCATCGAATGGAAACTAATCGAATTGAATAGAATAGAAAAGAATCAAATCGAATCAAATCGAAAACTATCAAATTGAATTGATCGGAAAGAATCGAATTGAATCAAATCGAATCGAAATGAAAAGAATCGAATCGATTCAAATATAAAAGAATCGAATCGAAAAGCATCAAATCGACACGAAAAGAATCGAATAGAATCAAAAAGTATCGAATTGATTCGAAAACATTCGAATCGAAAAGAATCGAATAGAAATGAATCCGATCGAAATGAAAAGACTCTACTCGATTCGAATCCAAAAGAATCGAATCCAAAAGAATCGAATCGAATCCAAAAGAATCGAATTGAATTGAATCAAAAGAAATGAATTGAATTGAATCAAAAAGGAACTAATCGAATCAAATCGAAAAAAATCGAATAGAATCAAATCGAATCAAAAAGAATCGAATAGATTCGAATAAAAAAGAATCGAATTGAGGGATCCCTGGGTGGCGCAGCGGTTTAGCGCCTGCCTTTGGCCCAGGGCGCGATCCTGGAGACCCGGGATCGAATCCCACATCGGGCTCCCGGTGCATGGAGCCTGCTTCTCCCTCTGCCTGTGTCTCTGCCTCTCTGTCTCTCTCTGTGACTATCATAAAAAAAAAGAATCGAATTGAATCGCGTTGAAAAAAATCATAAAGAATCAAATCGAAAAGAATCGAATTCCATGTAACGAAAAGATTCGAATTGAAAAGAATCGAATCGAAACAAAAGAATCGAATCGAATCGACATGAATCACAAAGAATCGAATCAAAACGAATCGAAAAGAAACAAATCAAGTAGAATCTAAAAGAATCGAATCGAATCAAATCGAAAAAATTCGAATAGAATTGAATCGAAAAGATTCAAAACGAATCGAACCGAAGAGAATCGATTCGAATCAAAATAAAAAGTATCGTATCAAATCGAATCGAAAAGAATCCTGTCAAATAGAATCGAAAGAATGGAATCAAATCTAAAACAATCGAATCGAATCGAAAAGAATCAGATTGAATGGAATAGAATCGAAAAGAATAGAATAGAATCGAAAGAAATCGAATAGAATCAAATCAAATAAAAAAGAATCGAATTGAATTGATCCTAACCAAAAGAAGCGAAATGAATCGACTCGAACCGAAAAAAATCAAATCGAAAAGAATCTAACCTCAACGAAAATAATCGAAATGAATAGAATCGAAAAGAATCGAATTGAATCAAATCGAAAAGAATCGAATGGAATCTAATCGAAAAGAATCAAATTGATTCGAATCGAAACAAATTGAAACCAATCGAAAAGAATCTAATTGAATCGATTCGAAAAGAACCGAATTCAATCAAAACGAATCCATTCGAATGGAATAGAAAAGAATAGAATAGAATAGAATCGAAAAGAATCCAATCGAATCGAAAAGAATCGAATCGAAAAGAATTGAATCGAATCGAAAAGAAACGAATCGAACCGAATCAAAAAAAAACAATCGAATCGAATCAAATCCAAAAGAATCGCTTTGAATAGCATAGAATTGAAAAGAATCGAATCAATCGAATTGAAAACAATCGAATCGAAAAGAATTGAATCAAAAAAAGTCGAATCGAAACGAAAAAAATAAAAAAAAAGAAACGAAAACAATCGAATCGAATCAAATCTAAAAGAATCGTATTGAATTGAATCGAGTCGAAAAGACTCGAATCAAAAAGACTCGAATCGAATTGAATCAAATCGAAAAGAATCTAATAGAAACCACTCGAACAGAATCAAATCGAAATGATTCAAAATGAATCGAATCGAATAGAATCGAAAAAAATCGAATAGAATCGAAACGAATCGAAACGAAATGAATCGAAGAGAATCGAAATGAAAAGAATCGTATTGAATCGAATCGAAAAGAATCAAATCAAATCGAATCGAAAGAATTGAATCAAATCGAAAAGAATCCAATCGAATCGAAAAGAATCGAACTGAATGGAATCAAATCGAAAAGAATCGAATCGAATCGAAAAGAATCGAATCAAATTTAATGGAATCGAAAAGAATCGAATTGAATCGAAAAGAATCGAAATGAAACAAATCAGATCAAATGGAAAAGCATCAAATCGAATTGAAAAGAATCGAATCGAATCAAAATGAATCGAATCGAAAAGAATCGAATTGAAAAGAATCGAATCGAATCGAAAAGACTCGAATCGAATTAAAAATATCAAATCGAATCGAATCGCAAAGAATCGAATTGAAAAGACTCGAATTGAAACGAATCGATTTGAAACGAAAAGAATCGAATCGAATCGAATCGAATCGAATTGAAAGAATCGAATAGAATAGAAAAAAATCGAATAGAAAAGAATCGAACCGAAAAGAAAAGAATCAAATTGAATCAGTCGATTAAATTCTAGTCGAATCGAATCAAAAAGAATGAAATCGAGTCGAATCGAATCGAATCGAAAAGAATCGAATTGTATCTAATAAAAAGAATCGAATCGTATCGACTCGAATCGAAAAGAATCCAATTGGATCATCGAATGGAAACTAATCGAATTGAATAGAATAGAAAAGAATCGAATCGAATCAAATCGAAAACTATCAAATTGAATTGATCGGAAAGAATCGAATTGAATCAAATCGAATCGAAATGAAAAGAATCGAATCGATTCAAATAGAAAAGAATCGAATCGAAAAGCATCAAATCGACACGAAAAGAATCGAATCGAATCAAAAAGTATCGAATTGATTCGAAAACATTCGAATCGAAAAGAATCGAATAGAAATGAATCCGATCGAAATGAAAAGACTCTACTCGATTCGTTTCCAAAAGAATCGAATCCAAAAGAATCGAATCGAATCCAAAAGAATCGAATTGAATCAAAAGAAATGAATTGAATTGAATCAAAAAGGAACTAATCGCATCAAATCAAAAAAAATCGAATAGAATCAAATCGAATCAAAAAGAATCGAATAGATTCGAATAAAAAAGAATCGAATTGAGGGATCCCTGGGTGGCGCAGCGGTTTAGCGCCTGCCTTTGGCCCAGGGCGCGATCCTGGAGACCCGGGATCGAATCCCACATCGGGCTCCCGGTGCATGGAGCCTGCTTCTCCCTCTGCCTGTGTCTCTGCCTCTCTGTCTCTCTCTGTGACTATCATAAAAAAAAAGAATCGAATTGAATCGCGTTGAAAAAAATCATAAAGAATCAAATCGAAAAGAATCGAATTCCATGTAACGAAAAGATTCGAATTGAAAAGAATCGAATCGAAACAAAAGAATCGAATCGAATCGACATGAATCACAAAGAATCGAATCAAAACGAATCGAAAAGAAACAAATCAAGTAGAATCTAAAAGAATCGAATCGAATCAAATCGAAAAAATTCGAATAGAATTGAATCGAAAAGATTCAAAACGAATCGAACCGAAGAGAATCGATTCGAATCAAAATAAAAAGTATCGTATCAAATCGAATCGAAAAGAATCATATCAAATAGAATCGAAAGAATGGAATCAAATCTAAAACAATCGAATCGAATCGAAAAGAATCGGATTGAATGGAATCGAATCGAAAAGAATAGAATAGAATCGAAAGAAATCGAATAGAATCAAATCAAATCAAAAAGAATCTAATTGAATTGATCCTAACCAAAATAAGCGAAATGAATCGACTCGAACCGAAAAAAATCAAATCGAAAAGAATCTAACCTCAACGAAAATAATCGAAATGAATAGAATCGAAAAGAATCGAATTGAATCAAATCGAAAAGAATCGAATGGAATCTAATCGAAAAGAATCAAATTGATTCGAATCGAAACAAATTGAAACCAATCGAAAAGAATCTAATTGAATCGGATCGAAAAGAACCAAATTCAATCAAAACGAATCCATTCGAATGGAATAGAAAAGAATAGAATAGAATAGAATCGAAAAGAATCCAATCGAATCGAAAAGAATCGAATCGAAAAGAATTGAATCGAATCGAAAAGAAACGAATCGAACCGAATCAAAAAAAAACAATCGAATCGAATCAAATCCAAAAGAATCGCTTTGAATAGCATAGAATTGAAAAGAATCGAATCAATCGAATTGAAAACAATCGAATCGAAAAGAAATGAATCAAAAAAAGTCGAATCGAAACAAAAAAAATAAAAAAAAAGAAACGAAAACAATCGAATCGAATCAAATCTAAAAGAATCGTATTGAATTGAATCGAGTCGAAAAGACTCGAATCAAAAAGACTCGAATCGAATTGAATCAAATCGAAAAGAATCTAATAGAAACCACTCGAACAGAATCAAATCGAAATGATTCAAAATGAATCGAATCGAATAGAATAGAAAAAAATCGAATAGAATCGAAACGAATCGAAACGAAATGAATCGAAGAGAATCAAAATGAAAAGAATCGTATTGAATCGAATCGAAAAGAATCAAATCAAATCGAATCGAAAGAATTGAATCAAATCGAAAAGAATCCAATCGAATCGAAAAGAATCGAACTGAATGGAATCAAATCGAAAAGAATCGAATCGAATCGAAAAGAATCGAATCAAATTTAATGGAATCGAAAAGAATCGAATTGAATCGAAAAGAATCGAAATGAAACAAATCAGATCAAATGGAAAAGCATCAAATCGAATTGAAAAGAATCGAATCGAATCGAAATGAATCGAATCAAAAAGACTCGAATCGAAAAGAATCGAATTGAAAAGAATCGAATCGAATCGAAAAGACTCGAATCGAATTAAAAATATCAAATCGAATCGAATCGCAAAGAATCGAATTGAAAAGACTCGAATTGAAACGAATCGATTTGAAACGAAAAGAATCGAATCGAATCGAATCGAATCGAATTGAAAGAATCGAATAGAATAGAAAAAAATCGAATAGAAAAGAATCGAACCGAAAAGAAAAGAATCAAATTGAATCAGTCGATTAAATTCTAGTCGAATCGAATCAAAAAGAATGAAATCGAGTCGAATCGAATCGAATCGAAAAGAATCGAATTGTATCTAATAAAAAGAATCGAATCGTATCGACTCGAATCGAAAAGAATCCAATTGGATCATCGAATGGAAACTAATCGAATTGAATAGAATAGAAAAGAATCGAATCGAATCAAATCGAAAACTATCAAATTGAATTGATCGGAAAGAATCGAATTGAATCAAATCGAATCGAAATGAAAAGAATCGAATCGATTCAAATATAAAAGAATCGAATCGAAAAGCATCAAATCGACACGAAAAGAATCGAATAGAATCAAAAAGTATCGAATTGATTCGAAAACATTCGAATCGAAAAGAATCGAATAGAAATGAATCCGATCGAAATGAAAAGACTCTACTCGATTCGAATCCAAAAGAATCGAATCCAAAAGAATCGAATCGAATCCAAAAGAATCGAATTGAATTGAATCAAAAGAAATGAATTGAATTGAATCAAAAAGGAACTAATCGAATCAAATCGAAAAAAATCGAATAGAATCAAATCGAATCAAAAAGAATCGAATAGATTCGAATAAAAAAGAATCGAATTGAGGGATCCCTGGGTGGCGCAGCGGTTTAGCGCCTGCCTTTGGCCCAGGGCGCGATCCTGGAGACCCGGGATCGAATCCCACATCGGGCTCCCGGTGCATGGAGCCTGCTTCTCCCTCTGCCTGTGTCTCTGCCTCTCTGTCTCTCTCTGTGACTATCATAAAAAAAAAGAATCGAATTGAATCGCGTTGAAAAAAATCATAAAGAATCAAATCGAAAAGAATCGAATTCCATGTAACGAAAAGATTCGAATTGAAAAGAATCGAATCGAAACAAAAGAATCGAATCGAATCGACATGAATCACAAAGAATCGAATCAAAACGAATCGAAAAGAAACAAATCAAGTAGAATCTAAAAGAATCGAATCGAATCAAATCGAAAAAATTCGAATAGAATTGAATCGAAAAGATTCAAAACGAATCGAACCGAAGAGAATCGATTCGAATCAAAATAAAAAGTATCGTATCAAATCGAATCGAAAAGAATCCTGTCAAATAGAATCGAAAGAATGGAATCAAATCTAAAACAATCGAATCGAATCGAAAAGAATCAGATTGAATGGAATAGAATCGAAAAGAATAGAATAGAATCGAAAGAAATCGAATAGAATCAAATCAAATCAAAAAGAATCGAATTGAATTGATCCTAACCAAAAGAAGCGAAATGAATCGACTCGAACCGAAAAAAATCAAATCGAAAAGAATCTAACCTCAACGAAAATAATCGAAATGAATAGAATCGAAAAGAATCGAATTGAATCAAATCGAAAAGAATCGAATGGAATCTAATCGAAAAGAATCAAATTGATTCGAATCGAAACAAATTGAAACCAATCGAAAAGAATCTAATTGAATCGATTCGAAAAGAACCGAATTCAATCAAAACGAATCCATTCGAATGGAATAGAAAAGAATAGAATAGAATAGAATCGAAAAGAATCCAATCGAATCGAAAAGAATCGAATCGAAAAGAATTGAATCGAATCGAAAAGAAACGAATCGAACCGAATCAAAAAAAAACAATCGAATCGAATCAAATCCAAAAGAATCGCTTTGAATAGCATAGAATTGAAAAGAATCGAATCAATCGAATTGAAAACAATCGAATCGAAAAGAATTGAATCAAAAAATTCGAATCGAAACGAAAAAAATAAAAAAAAAGAAACGAAAACAATCGAATCGAATCAAATCTAAAAGAATCGTATTGAATTGAATCGAGTCGAAAAGACTCGAATCAAAAAGACTCGAATCGAATTGAATCAAATCGAAAAGAATCTAATAGAAACCACTCGAACAGAATCAAATCGAAATGATTCAAAATGAATCGAATCGAATAGAATAGAAAAAAATCGAATAGAATCGAAACGAATCGAAACGAAATGAATCGAAATGAAAAGAATCGTATTGAATCGAATCGAAAAGAATCAAATCAAATCGAATCGAAAGAATTGAATCAAATCGAAAAGCATCCAATCGAATCGAAAAGAATCGAACTGAATGGAATCAAATCGAAAAGAATCGAATCGAATCGAAAAGAATCGAATCAAATTTAATGGAATCGAAAAGAATCGAATTGAATCGAAAAGAATCGAAATGAAACAAATCAGATCAAATGGAAAAGCATCAAATCGAATTGAAAAGAATCGAATCGAATCGAAATGAATCGAATCAAAAAGACTCGAATCGAAAAGAATCGAATTGAAAAGAATCGAATCGAATCGAAAAGACTCGAATCGAATTAAAAATATCAAATCGAATCGAATCGCAAAGAATCGAATTGAAAAGACTCGAATTGAAACGAATCGATTTGAAACGAAAAGAATCGAATCGAATCGAATCGAATTGAAAGAATCGAATTGAATAGAAAAAAATCGAATAGAAAAGAATCGAACCGAAAAGAAAAGAATCAAATTGAATCAGTCGATTAAGTTCTAGTCGAATCGAATCAAAAAGCATGAAATGGAGTCGAATCGAATCGAAAAGAATCGAATCGAATCGAAAAGAATCGAATTGTATCTAATCAAAAAGAATCGAATCGTATCGACTCGAATCGAAAAGAATCCAATTGCATCATCGAATGGAAAGTAATCGAATTGAATAGAATAGAAAAGAATCGAATCGAATCAAATCGAAAACAATCAAATTGAATTGATCGAAAAGAATCGAATTGAATCAAATAAAATCGAAATGAAAAGAATCGAATCGATTCAAATAGAAAAGAATCGAATCGAAAAGAATCAAATCGACACGAAAAGAATCGAATCGAATCAAAAAGTATCGAATTGATTCGAAAACATTCGAATCGAAAAGAATCGAATTGAAATGAATCCAATCGAAATGAAAAGAATCTACTCGATTCGAATCCAAAAGAATCGAATCCAAAAGAATCGAATCGAATCCAAAAGAATCGAATTGAATTGAATCAAAAGAAATGAATTGAATTGAATCAAAAAGGAACTAATCGCATCAAATCGAAAAAACTCGAATAGAATCAAATCGAATCAAAAAGAATCGAATAGATTCGAATAAAAAAGAATCGAATTGAGGGATCCCTGGGTGGCGCAGCGGTTTAGCGCCTGCCTTTGGCCCAGGGCGCGATCCTGGAGACCCGGGATCGAATCCCACATCGGGCTCCTGGTGCATGGAGCCTGCTTCTCCCTCTGCCTGTGTCTCTGCCTCTCTGTCTCTCTCTGTGACTATCATAAAAAAAAGAATCGAATTGAATCGCGTTGAAAAAAATCATAAAGAATCAAATCGAAAAGAATCGAATTCCATGTAACGAAAAGATTCGAATTGAAAAGAATCGAATCGAAACAAAAGAATCGAATCGAATCGACATGAATCAAAAAGAATCGAATCAAAACGAATCGAAAAGAAGCAAATCAAGTAGAATCTAAAAGAATCGAATCGAATCAAATCGAAAAAATTCGAATAGAATTGAATCGAAAAGAATCAAAACGAATCGAACCGAAGAGAATCGATTCGAATCAAAATAAAAAGTATCGTATCAAATCGAATCGAAAAGAATCATATCAAATAGAATCGAAAGAATGGAATCAAATCTAAAACAATCGAATCGAATCGAAAAGAATCGGATTGAATGGAATCGAATCGAAAAGAATAGAATAGAATCGAAAGAAATCGAATAGAATCAAATCAAATCAAATCAAAAAGAATCGAATTGAATTGATCCTAACCAAAATAAGCGAAATGAATCGACTCGAACCGAAAAAAATCAAATCGAAAAGAATCTAATCTCAACGAAAATCATCGAAATGAAAAGAATCGAACTGAATCAAATCGAAAAGAATCGAATGGAATCCAATCGAAAAGAATCAAATTGATTCGAATCGAAACAAATTGAATCCAATCGAAAGAATCTAATTGAATCGAATCGAAAAGAATCGAATTCAATCAAAACGAATCGATTCGAATGGAATAGAAAAGAATAGAATAGAATCGAATCGAAAAGAATCCAATCGAATCGAAAAGAATCGAATCAAAAAGAATTGAATCGAATCGAAAAGAAACGAATCGAACCGAATCAAAAAGAAAACAATCGAATCGAATCAAATACAAAAGAATCGCTTTGAATAGCATAGAATTGAAAAGAATCGAATCAATCGAATTGAAAACAATCGAATCGAAAAGAATCGAATCAAAAAAAGTCGAATCGAAACGAAAACAATCGAATCGAATCTAAAAGAATCGTATTGAATTGAATCGAGTCGAAAAGACTCGAATCAAAAAGACTCGAATCGAATTGAATCAAATCGAAAAGAATCTAATAGAAACCACTCGAACAGAATCAAATCGAAATGATTCAAAATGAATCGAATCGAATAGAATCGAAAAAAATCGAAACGAATCGAAACGAAATGAATCGAAGAGAATCGATTAGAATCGAAATGAAAAGAATCGTATTGAATCGAATCGAAAAGAATCAAATCAAATCGAATCGAAAGAATTGAATCAAATCGAAAAGCATCCAATCGAATCGAAAAGAATCGAACTGAATGGAATCAAATCGAAAAGAATCGAATCGAATCGAAAAGAATCGAATCAAATTTAATGGAATCGAAAAGAATCGAATTGAATCGAAAAGAATCGAAATGAAACAAATCAGATCAAATGGAAAAGCATCAAATCGAATTGAAAAGAATCGAATCGAATCGAAATGAATCGAATCAAAAAGACTCGAATCGAAAAGAATCGAATTGAAAAGAATCGAATCGAATCGAAAAGACTCGAATCGAATTAAAAATATCAAATCGAATCGAATCGCAAAGAATCGAATTGAAAAGACTCGAATTGAAACGAATCGATTTGAAACGAAAAGAATCGAATCGAATCGAATCGAATTGAAAGAATCGAATTGAATAGAAAAAAATCGAATAGAAAAGAATCGAACCGAAAAGAAAAGAATCAAATTGAATCAGTCGATTAAGTTCTAGTCGAATCGAATCAAAAAGCATGAAATGGAGTCGAATCGAATCGAAAAGAATCGAATCGAATCGAAAAGAATCGAATTGTATCTAATCAAAAAGAATCGAATCGTATCGATTCGAATCGAAAAGAATCCAATTGCATCATCGAATGGAAACTAATCGAATTGAATAGAATAGAAAAGAATCGAATCGAATCAAATCGAAAACAATCAAATTGAATTGATCGAAAAGAATCGAATTGAATCAAATCGAATCGAAATGAAAAGAATCGAATCGATTCAAATAGAAAAGAATCGAATCGAAAAGAATCAAATCGACACGGAAAGAATCGAATCGAATCAAAAAGTATCGAATTGATTCGAAAACATTCGAATCGAAAAGAATCGAATTGAAATGAATCCGATCGAAATGAAAAGAATCTACTGGATTCGAATCCAAAAGAATCGAATCCAAAAGAATCGAATCGAATCCAAAAGACTCGAATTGAATTGAATCAAAAGAAATGAATTGAATTGAATCAAAAAGGAACTAATCGCATCAAATCGAAAAAACTCGAATAGAATGAAATCGAATCAAAAAGAATCGAATAGGGATCCCTGGGTGGCGCAGCGGTTTGGCGCCTGCCTTTGGCCCAGGGCGCGATACTGGAGACCCGGGATCGAATCCCACGTCGGGCTCCCGGTGCATGGAGCCTGCTTCTCCCTCTGCCTGTGTCTCTGCCTCTCTCTCTCTCTAACTGTGCCTATCATAAATAAATAAAAAGTAAAAAAAAATAAAGAATCGAATAGATTCGAATAAAAAAGAATCGAATTGAGGGATCCCTGGGTGGCGCAGCGGTTTAGCGCCTGCCTTTGGCCCAGGGCGCGATCCTGGAGACCCGGGATCGAATCCCACATCGGGCTCCCACTGCATGGAGCCTGCTTCTCCCTCTGCCTGTGTCTCTGCCTCTCTGTCTCTCTCTGTGACTATCATAAAAAAAAGAATCGAATTGAATCGCGTTGAAAAAAATCATAAAGAATCAAATCGAAAAGAATCGAATTCCATGTAACGAAAAGATTCGAATTGAAAAGAATCGAATCGAAACAAAAGAATCGAATCGAATCGACATGAATCCAAAAGAATCGAATCAAAACGAATCGAAAAGAAACAAATCAAGTAGAATCTAAAAGAATCTAATCGAATCAAATCGAAAAAATTCGAATAGAATTGAATCGAAAAGAATCAAAACGAATCGAACCGAAGAGAATCGATTCGAATCAAAATAAAAAGTATCGTATCAAATCGAATCGAAAAGAATCATATCAAATAGAATCGAAAGAATGGAATCAAATCTAAAACAATCGAATCGAATCGAAAAGAATCGGATTGAATGGAATCGAATCGAAAAGAATAGAATAGAATCGAAAGAAATCGAATAGAATCAAATCAAATCAAATCAAAAAGAATCGAATTGAATTGATCCTAACCAAAATAAGCGAAATGAATCGACTCGAACCGAAAAAAATCAAATCGAAAAGAATCTAATCTCAACGAAAATCATCGAAATGAATAGAATCGAACTGAATCAAATCGAAAAGAATCGAATGGAATCCAATCGAAAAGAATCAAATTGATTCGAATCGAAACAAATTGAATCCAATCGAAAGAATCTAATTGAATCGAATCGAAAAGAATCGAATTCAATCAAAACGAATCGATTCGAATGGAATAGAAAAGAATAGAATAGAATAGAATCGAAAAGAATCAAATCGAATCGAAAAGAATCGAATCGAAAAGAATTGAATCGAATCGAAAAGAAACGAATCGAACCGAATCGAAAAGAAAACAATCGAATCGAATCAACTACAAAAGAATCGCTTTAAATAGCATAGAATTGAAAAGAATCGAATCAATCGAATTGAAAACAATCGAATCGAAAAGAATCGAATCAAAAAAAGTCGAATCGAAACGAAAACAATCGAATCGAATCTAAAAGAATCGTATTGAATTGAATCGAGTCGAAAAGACTCGAATCAAAAAGACTCGAATCGAATTGAATCAAATCGAAAAGAATCTAATAGAAACCACTCGAACAGAATCAAATCGAAATGATTCAAAATGAATCGAATCGAATAGAATCGAAAAAAATCGAAACGATTCGAAACGAAATGAATCGAAGAGAATCGATTAGAATCGAAATGAAAAGAATCGTATTGAATCGAATCAAAAAGAATCAAATCAAATCGAATCGAAAGAATTGAATCAAATCGAAAAGCATCGAATCGAATCGAAAAGAATCGAAATGAATGGAATCAAATCGAAAAGAATCGAATCGAATCGAAAAGAATCGAATCAAATTTAATGGAATCGAAAAGAATCGAATTGAATCGAAAAGAATCGAAATGAAACAAATCAGATCAAATGGAAAAGCATCAAATCGAATTGAAAAGAATCGAATCGAATCGAAATGAATCGAATCAAAAAGACTCGAATCGAAAAGAATCGAATTGAAAAGAATCGAATCGAATCGAAAAGACTCGAATCGAATTAAAAATATCAAATCGAATCGAATCGCAAATAATCGAATTGAAAAGACTCGAATTGAAGCGAATCGATTTGAAACGAAAAGAATCGAATCGAATCGAATCGAATTGAAAGAATCGAATTGAATAGAAAAAAATCGAATAGAAAAGAATCGAACCGAAAAGAAAAGAATCAAATTGAATCAGTCGATTAAGTTCTAGTCGAATCGAATCAAAAAGCATGAAATGGAGTCGAATCGAATCGAAAAGAATCGAATCGAATCGAAAAGAATCGAATTGTATCTAATCAAAAAGAATCGAATCGTATCGATTCGAATCGAAAAGAATCCAATTGCATCATCGAATGGAAACTAATCGAATTGAATAGAATAGAAAAGAATCGAATCGAATCAAATCGAAAACAATCAAATTGAATTGATCGAAAAGAATCGAATTGAATCAAATCGAATCGAAATGAAAAGAATCGAATCGATTCAAATAGAAAAGAATCGAATCGAAAAGAATCAAATCGACACGGAAAGAATCGAATCGAATCAAAAAGTATCGAATTGATTCGAAAACATTCGAATCGAAAAGAATCGAATTGAAATGAATCCGAACGAAATGAAAAGAATCTACTCGATTCGAATCCAAAAGAATCGAATCCAAAAGAATCGAATCGAATCCAAAAGAATCGAATTGAATTGAATCAAAAGAAATGAATTGAATTGAATCAAAAAGGAACTAATCGCATCAAATCGAAAAAACTCGAATAGAATCAAATTGAATAAAAAAGAATCGAATTGAGGGATCCCTGGGTGGCGCAGCGGTTTGGCGCCTGCCTTTGGCCCAGGGCGCGATCCTGGAGACCCGGGATCGAATCCCACGTCGGGCTCCCGGTGCATGGAGCCTGCTTCTCCCTCTGCCTGTGTCTCTGCCTCTCTCTCTCTCTAACTGTGCCTATCATAAATAAATAAAAATTTAAAAAAAAATAAAGAATCGAATAGATTCGAATAAAAAAGAATCGAATTGAGGGATCCCTGGGTGGCGCAGCTGTTTAGCGCCTGCCTTTGGCCCAGGGCGCGATCCTGGAGACCCGGGATCGAATCCCACATCGGGCTCCCACTGCATGGAGCCTGCTTCTCCCTCTGCCTGTGTCTCTGCCTCTCTGTCTCTCTCTGTGACTATCATAAAAAAAAGAATCGAATTGAATCGCGTTGAAAAAAATCATAAAGAATCAAATCGAAAAGAATCGAATTCCATGTAACGAAAAGATTCGAATTGAAAAGAATCGAATCGAAACAAAAGAATCGAATCGAATCGACATGAATCCAAAAGAATCGAATCAAAACGAATCGAAAAGAAACAAATCAAGTAGAATCTAAAAGAATCGAATCGAATCAAATCGAAAAAATTCGAATAGAATTGAATCGAAAAGAATCAAAACGAATCGAACCGAAGAGAATCGATTCGAATCAAAATAAAAAGTATCGTATCAAATCGAATCGAAAAGAATCCTATCAAATAGAATCGAAAGAATGGAATCAAATCTAAAACAATCGAATCGAATCGAAAAGAATCGGATTGAATGGAATCGAATCGAAAAGAATAGAATAGAATCGAAAGAAATCGAATAGAATCAAATCAAATCAAATCAAAAAGAATCGAATTGAATTGATCCTAACCAAAATAAGCGAAATGAATCGACTCGAACCGAAAAAAATCAAATCGAAAAGAATCTAATCTCAACGAAAATCATCGAAATGAATAGAATCGAACTGAAACAAATCGAAAAGAATCGAATGGAATCCAATCGAAAAGAATCAAATTGATTCGAATCGAAACAAATTGAATCCAATCGAAAGAATCTAATTGAATCGAATCGAAAAGAATCGAATTCAATCAAAACGAATCGATTCGAATGGAATAGAAAAGAATAGAATAGAATCGAATCGAAAAGAATCCAATCGAATCGAAAAGAATCGAATCGAAAAGAATTGAATCGAATCGAAAAGAAACGAATCGAACCGAATCAAAAAGAAAACAATCGAATCGAATCAAATACAAAAGAATCGCTTTGAATAGCATAGAATTGAAAAGAATCGAATCAATCGAATTGAAAACAATCGAATCGAAAAGAATCGAATCAAAAAAAGTCGAATCGAAACGAAAACAATCGAATCGAATCTAAAAGAATCGTATTGAATTGAATCGAGTCGAAAAGACTCGAATCAAAAAGACTCGAATCGAATTGAATCAAATCGAAAAGAATCTAATAGAAACCACTCGAACAGAATCAAATCGAAATGATTCAAAATGAATCGAATAGAATAGAATCGAAAAAAATCGAATAGAATCGAAACGAATCGAAACGAAATGAATCGAAGAGAATCGATTAGAATCGAAATGAAAAGAATCGTATTGAATCGAATCGAAAAGAATCAAATCAAATCGAATCGAAAGAATTGAATCAAATCGAAAAGCATCCAATCGAATCGAAAAGAATCGAACTGAATGGAATCAAATCGAAAAGAATCGAATCGAATCGAAAAGAATCGAATCAAATTTAATGGAATCGAAAAGAATCGAATTGAATCGAAAAGAATCGAAATGAAACAAATCAGATCCAATGGAAAAGCATCAAATCGAATTGAAAAGAATCGAATCGAATCGAAATGAATCGAATCAAAAAGACTCGAATCGAAAAGAATCGAATTGAAAAGAATCGAATCGAATCGAAAAGACTCGAATCGAATTAAAAATATCAAATCGAATCGAATCGCAAAGAATCGAATTGAAAAGACTCGAATTGAAACGAATCGATTTGAAACGAAAAGAATCGAATCGAATCGAATCGAATGGAAAGAATCGAATTGAATAGAAAAAAATCGAATAGAAAAGAATCGAACCGAAAAGAAAAGAATCAAATTGAATCAGTCGATTAAGTTCTAGTCGAATCGAATCAAAAAGCATGAAATGGAGTCGAATCGAATCGAAAAGAATCGAATCGAATCGAAAAGAATCGAATTGTATCTAATCAAAAAGAATCGAATCGTATCGACTCGAATCGAAAAGAATCCAATTGCATCATCGAATGGAAACTAATCGAATTGAATAGAATAGAAAAGAATCGAATCGAATCAAATCGAAAACAATCAAATTGAATTGATCGAAAAGAATCGAATTGAATCAAATGGAATCGAAATGAAAAGAATCGAATCGATTCAAATAGAAAAGAATCGAATCGAAAAGAATCAAATCGACACGAAAAGAATCGAATCGAATCAAAAAGTATCGAATTGATTCGAAAACATTCGAATCGAAAAGAATCGAATTGAAATGAATCCGATCGAAATGAAAAGAATCTACTCGATTCGAATCCAAAAGAATCGAATCCAAAAGAATCGAATCGAATCCAAAAGAATCGAATTGAATTGAATCAAAAGAAATGAATTGAATTGAATCAAAAAGGAACTAATCGCATCAAATCGAAAATAATCGAATAGAATCAAATCGAATCAAAAAGAATCGAATAGATTCGAATAAAAAAGAATCGAATTGAGGGATCCGTGGGTGGCGCAGCGGTTTAGCGCCTGCCTTTGGCCCAGGGCGCGATCCTGGAGACCCGGGATCGAATCCCACATCGGGCTCCTGGTGCATGGAGCCTGCTTCTCCCTCTGCCTGTGTCTCTGCCTCTCTGTCTCTCTCTGTGACTATCATAAAAAAAAGAATCGAATTGAATCGCGTTGAAAAAAATCATAAAGAATCAAATCGAAAAGAATCGAATTCCATGTAACGAAAAGATTCGAATTGAAAAGAATCGAATCGAAACAAAAGAATCGAATCGAATCGACATGAATCAAAAAGAATCGAATCAAAACGAATCGAAAAGAAGCAAATCAAGTAGAATCTAAAAGAATCGAATCGAATCAAATCGAAAAAATTCGAATAGAATTGAATCGAAAAGAATCAAAACGAATCGAACCGAAGAGAATCGATTCGAATCAAAATAAAAAGTATCGTATCAAATCGAATCGAAAAGAATCATATCAAATAGAATCGAAAGAATGGAATCAAATCTAAAACAATCGAATCGAATCGAAAAGAATCGGATTGAATGGAATCGAATCGAAAAGAATAGAATAGAATCGAAAGAAATCGAATAGAATCAAATCAAATCAAATCAAAAAGAATCGAATTGAATTGATCCTAACCAAAATAAGCGAAATGAATCGACTCGAACCAAAAAAAATCAAATCGAAAAGAATCTAATCTCAACGAAAATCATCGAAATGAATAGAATCGAACTGAATCAAATCGAAAAGAATCGAATGGAATCCAATCGAAAAAATCAAATTGATTCGAATCGAAACAAATTGAATCCAATCGAAAGAATCTAATTGAATCGAATCGAAAAGAATCGAATTCAATCAAAACGAATCGATTCGAATGGAATAGAAAAGAATAGAATAGAATCGAATCGAAAAGAATCCAATCGAATCGAAAAGAATCGAATCGAAAAGAATTGAATCGAATCGAAAAGAAACGAATCGAACCGAATCAAAAAGAAAACAATCGAATCGAATCAACTACAAAAGAATCGCTTTGAATAGCATAGAATTGAAAAGAATCGAATCAATCGAATTGAAAACAATCGAATCGAAAAGAATCGAATCAAAAAAAGTCGAATCGAAACGAAAACAATCGAATCGAATCTAAAAGAATCGTATTGAATTGAATCGAGTCGAAAAGACTCGAATCAAAAAGACTCGAATCGAATTGAATCAAATCGAAAAGAATCTAATAGAAACCACTCGAACAGAATCAAATCGAAATGATTCAAAATGAATCGAATAGAATAGAATCGAAAAAAATCGAATAGAATCGAAACGAATCGAAACGAAATGAATCGAAGAGAATCGATTAGAATCGAAATGAAAAGAATCGTATTGAATCGAATCGAAAAGAATCAAATCAAATCGAATCGAAAGAATTGAATCAAATCGAAAAGCATCCAATCGAATCGAAAGGAATCGAACTGAATGGAATCAAATCGAAAAGAATCGAATCGAATCGAAAAGAATCGAATCAAATTTAATGGAATCGAAAAGAATCGAATTGAATCGAAAAGAATCGAAATGAAACAAATCAGATCAAATGGAAAAGCATCAAATCGAATTGAAAAGAATCGAATCGAATCGAAATGAATCGAATCAAAAAGACTCGAATCGAAAAGAATCGAATTGAAAAGAATTGAATCGAATCGAAAAGACTCGAATCGAATTAAAAATATCAAATCGAATCGAATCGCAAAGAATCGAATTGAAAAGACTCGAATTGAAACGAATCGATTTGAAACGAAAAGAATCGAATCGAATCGAATCGAATTGAAAGAATCGAATTGAATAGAAAAAAATCGAATAGAAAAGAATCGAACCGAAAAGAAAAGAATCAAATTGAATCAGTCGATTAAGTTCTAGTCGAATCGAATCAAAAAGCATGAAATGGAGTCGAATCGAATCGAAAAGAATCGAATCGAATCGAAAAGAATCGAATTGTATCTAATCAAAAAGAATCGAATCGTATCGACTCGAATCGAAAAGAATCCAATTGCATCATCGAATGGAAACTAATCGAATTGAATAGAATAGAAAAGAATCGAATCGAATCAAATCGAAAACAATCAAATTGAATTGATCGAAAAGAATCGAATTGAATCAAATCGAATCGAAATGAAAAGAATCGAATCGATTCAAATAGAAAAGAATCGAATCGAAAAGAATCAAATCGACACGGAAAGAATCGAATCGAATCAAAAAGTATCGAATTGATTCGAAAACATTCGAATCGAAAAGAATCGAATTGAAATGAATCCGATCGAAATGAAAAGAATCTACTCGATTCGAATCCAAAAGAATCGAATCCAAAAGAATCGAATCGAATCCAAAAGAATCGAATTGAATTGAATCAAAAGAAATGAATTGAATTGAATCAAAAAGGAACTAATCGCATCAAATCGAAAAAACTCGAATAGAATGAAATCGAATCAAAAAGAATCGAATAGGGATCCCTGGGTGGCGCAGCGGTTTGGCGCCTGCCTTTGGCCCAGGGCGCGATCCTGGAGACCCGGGATCGAATCCCACGTCGGGCTCCCGGTGCATGGAGCCTGCTTCTCCCTCTGCCTGTGTCTCTGCCTCTCTCTCTCTCTAACTGTGCCTATCATAAATAAATAAAAAGTAAAAAAAAATAAAGAATCGAATAGATTCGAATAAAAAAGAATCGAATTGAGGGATCCCTGGGTGGCGCAGCGGTTTAGCGCCTGCCTTTGGCCCAGGGCGCGATCCTGGAGACCCGGGATCGAATCCCACATCGGGCTCCCACTGCATGGAGCCTGCTTCTCCCTCTGCCTGTGTCTCTGCCTCTCTGTCTCTCTCTGTGACTATCATAAAAAAAAGAATCGAATTGAATCGCGTTGAAAAAAATCATAAAGAATCAAATCGAAAAGAATCGAATTCCATGTAACGAAAAGATTCGAATTGAAAAGAATCGAATCGAAACAAAAGAATCGAATCGAATCGACATGAATCAAAAAGAATCGAATCAAAACGAATCGAAAAGAAGCAAATCAAGTAGAATCTAAAAGAATCGAATCGAATCAAATCGAAAAAATTCGAATAGAATTGAATCGAAAAGAATCAAAACGAATCGAACCGAAGAGAATCGATTCGAATCAAAATAAAAAGTATCGTATCAAATCGAATCGAAAAGAATCATATCAAATAGAATCGAAAGAATGGAATCAAATCTAAAACAATCGAATCGAATCGAAAAGAATCGGATTGAATGGAATCGAATCGAAAAGAATAGGATAGAATCGAAAGAAATCGAATAGAATCAAATCAAATCAAATCAAAAAGAATCGAATTGAATTGATCCTAACCAAAATAAGCGAAATGAATCGACTCGAACCGAAAAAAATCAAATCGAAAAGAATCTAATCTCAACGAAAATCATCGAAATGAATAGAATCGAACTGAATCAAATCGAAAAGAATCGAATGGAATCCAATCGAAAAGAATCAAATTGATTCGAATCGAAACAAATTGAATCCAATCGAAAGAATCTAATTGAATCGAATCGAAAAGAATCGAATTCAATCAAAACGAATCGATTCGAATGGAATAGAAAAGAATAGAATAGAATAGAATCGAAAAGAATCAAATCGAATCGAAAAGAATCGAATCGAAAAGAATTGAATCGAATCGAAAAGAAACGAATCGAACCGAATCAAAAAGAAAACAATCGAATCGAATCAACTACAAAAGAATCGCTTTGAATAGCATAGAATTGAAAAGAATCGAATCAATCGAATTGAAAACAATCGAATCGAAAAGAATCGAATCAAAAAAAGTCGAATCGAAACGAAAACAATCGAATCGAATCTAAAAGAATCCTATTGAATTGAATCGAGTCGAAAAGACTCGAATCAAAAAGACTCGAATCGAATTGAATCAAATCGAAAAGAATCTAATAGAAACCACTCGAACAGAATCAAATCGAAATGATTCAAAATGAATCGAATAGAATAGAATCGAAAAAAATCGAAACGAATCGAAACGAAATGAATCGAAGAGAATCGATTAGAATCGAAATGAAAAGAATCGTATTGAATCGAATCGAAAAGAATCAAATCAAATCGAATCGAAAGAATTGAATCAAATCGAAAAGCATCCAATCGAATCGAAAAGAATCGAACTGAATGGAATCAAATCGAAAAGAATCGAATCGAATCGAAAAGAATCGAATCAAATTTAATGGAATCGAAAAGAATCGAATTGAATCGAAAAGAATCGAAATGAAACAAATCAGATCAAATGGAAAAGCATCAAATCGAATTGAAAAGAATCGAATCGAATCAAAAAGACTCGAATCGAAAAGAATCGAATTGAAAAGAATCGAATCGAATCGAAAAGACTCGAATCGAATTAAAAATATCAAATCGAATCGAATCGCAAAGAATCGAATTGAAAAGACTCGAATTGAAACGAATCGATTTGAAACGAAAAGAATCGAATCGAATCGAATCGAATTGAAAGAATCGAATTGAATAGAAAAAAATCGAATAGAAAAGAATCGAACCGAAAAGAAAAGAATCAAATTGAATCAGTCGATTAAGTTCTAGTCGAATCGAATCAAAAAGCATGAAATGGAGTCGAATCGAATCGAAAAGAATCGAATCGAATCGAAAAGAATCGAATTGTATCTAATCAAAAAGAATCGAATCGTATCGATTCGAATCGAAAAGAATCCAATTGCATCATCGAATGGAAACTAATCGAATTGAATAGAATAGAAAAGAATAGAATCGAATCAAATCGAAAACAATCAAATTGAATTGATCGAAAAGAATCGAATTGAATCAAATCGAATCGAAATGAAAAGAATCGAATCGATTCAAATAGAAAAGAATCGAATCGAAAAGAATCAAATCGACACGGAAAGAATCGAATCGAATCAAAAAGTATCGAATTGATTCGAAAACATTCGAATCGAAAAGAATCGAATTGAAATGAATCCGATCGAAATGAAAAGAATCTACTCGATTCGAATCCAAAAGAATCGAATCCAAAAGAATCGAATCGAATCCAAAAGAATCGAATTGAATTGAATCAAAAGAAATGAATTGAATTGAATCAAAAAGGAACTAATCGCATCAAATCGAAAAAACTCGAATAGAATCAAATCGAATCAAAAAGAATCGAATAGATTCGAATAAAAAAGAATCGAATTGAGGGATCCCTGGGTGGCGCAGCGGTTTAGCGCCTGCCTTTGGCCCAGGGCGCGATCCTGGAGACCCGGGATCGAATCCCACATCGGGCTCCTGGTGCATGGAGCCTGCTTCTCCCTCTGCCTGTGTCTCTGCCTCTCTGTCTCTCTCTGTGACTATCATAAAAAAAAGAATCGAATTGAATCGCGTTGAAAAAAATCATAAAGAATCAAATCGAAAAGAATCGAATTCCATGTAACGAAAAGATTCGAATTGAAAAGAATCGAATCGAAACAAAAGAATCGAATCGAATCGACATGAATCAAAAAGAATCGAATCAAAACGAATCGAAAAGAAGCAAATCAAGTAGAATCTAAAAGAATCGAATCGAATCAAATCGAAAAAATTCGAATAGAATTGAATCGAAAAGAATCAAAACGAATCGAACCGAAGAGAATCGATTCGAATCAAAATAAAAAGTATCGTATCAAATCGAATCGAAAAGAATCATATCAAATAGAATCGAAAGAATGGAATCAAATCTAAAACAATCGAATCGAATCGAAAAGAATCGGATTGAATGGAATCGAATCGAAAAGAATAGAATAGAATCGAAAGAAATCGAATAGAATCAAATCAAATCAAATCAAAAAGAATCGAATTGAATTGATCCTAACCAAAATAAGCGAAATGAATCGACTCGAACCGAAAAAAATCAAATCGAAAAGAATCTAATCTCAACGAAAATCATCGAAATGAAAAGAATCGAACTGAATCAAATCGAAAAGAATCGAATGGAATCCAATCGAAAAGAATCAAATTGATTCGAATCGAAACAAATTGAATCCAATCGAAAGAATCTAATTGAATCGAATCGAAAAGAATCGAATTCAATCAAAACGAATCGATTCGAATGGAATAGAAAAGAATAGAATAGAATCGAATCGAAAAGAATCCAATCGAATCGAAAAGAATCGAATCGAAAAGAATTGAATCGAATCGAAAAGAAACGAATCGAACCGAATCAAAAAGAAAACAATCGAATCGAATCAACTACAAAAGAATCGCTTTGAATAGCATAGAATTGAAAAGAATCGAATCAATCGAATTGAAAACAATCGAATCGAAAAGAATCGAATCAAAAAAAGTCGAATCGAAACGAAAACAATCGAATCGAATCTAAAAGAATCGTATTGAATTGAATCGAGTCGAAAAGACTCGAATCAAAAAGACTCGAATCGAATTGAATCAAATCGAAAAGAATCTAATAGAAACCACTCGAACAGAATCAAATCGAAATGATTCAAAATGAATCGAATAGAATAGAATCGAAAAAAATCGAAACGAATCGAAACGAAATGAATCGAAGAGAATCGATTAGAATCGAAATGAAAAGAATCGTATTGAATCGAATCGAAAAGAATCAAATCAAATCGAATCGAAAGAATTGAATCAAATCGAAAAGCATCCAATCGAATCGAAAAGAATCGAACTGAATGGAATCAAATCGAAAAGAATCGAATCGAATCGAAAAGAATCGAATCAAATTTAATGGAATCGAAAAGAATCGAATTGAATCGAAAAGAATCGAAATGAAACAAATCAGATCAAATGGAAAAGCATCAAATCGAATTGAAAAGAATCGAATCGAATCGAAATGAATCGAATCAAAAAGACTCGAATCGAAAAGAATCGAATTGAAAAGAATCGAATCGAATCGAAAAGACTCGAATCGAATTAAAAATATCAAATCGAATCGAATCGCAAAGAATCGAATTGAAAAGACTCGAATTGAAACGAATCGATTTGAAACGAAAAGAATCGAATCGAATCGAATCGAATTGAAAGAATCGAATTGAATAGAAAAAAATCGAATAGAAAAGAATCGAACCGAAAAGAAAAGAATCAAATTGAATCAGTCGATTAAGTTCTAGTCGAATCGAATCAAAAAGCATGAAATGGAGTCGAATCGAATCGAAAAGAATCGAATCGAATCGAAAAGAATCGAATTGTATCTAATCAAAAAGAATCGAATCGTATCGACTCGAATCGAAAAGAATCCAATTGCATCATCGAATGGAAACTAATCGAATTGAATAGAATAGAAAAGAATCGAATCGAATCAAATCGAAAACAATCAAATTGAATTGATCGAAAAGAATCGAATTGAATAAAATCGAATCGAAATGAAAAGAATCGAATCGATTCAAATAGAAAAGAATCGAATCGAAAAGAATCAAATCGACACGGAAAGAATCGAATCGAATCAAAAAGTATCGAATGGATTCGAAAACATTCGAATCGAAAAGAATCGAATTGAAATGAATCCGATCGAAATGAAAAGAATCTACTCGATTCGAATCCAAAAGAATCGAATCCAAAAGAATCGAATCGAATCCAAAAGAATCGAATTGAATTGAATCAAAAGAAATGAATTGAATTGAATCAAAAAGGAACTAATCGCATCAAATCGAAAAAACTCGAATAGAATGAAATCGAATCAAAAAGAATCGAATAGGGATCCCTGGGTGGCGCAGCGGTTTGGCGCCTGCCTTTGGCCCAGGGCGCGATACTGGAGACCCGGGATCGAATCCCACGTCGGGCTCCCGGTGCATGGAGCCTGCTTCTCCCTCTGCCTGTGTCTCTGCCTCTCTCTCTCTCTAACTGTGCCTATCATAAATAAATAAAAAGTAAAAAAAAAAATAAAGAATCGAATAGATTCGAATAAAAAAGAATCGAATTGAGGGATCCCTGGGTGGCGCAGCGGTTTAGCGCCTGCCTTTGGCCCAGGGCGCGATCCTGGAGACCCGGGATCGAATCCCACATCGGGCTCCCACTGCATGGAGCCTGCTTCTCCCTCTGCCTGTGTCTCTGCCTCTCTGTCTCTCTCTGTGACTATCATAAAAAAAAGAATCGAATTCAATCGCGTTGAAAAAAATCATAAAGAATCAAATCGAAAAGAATCGAATTCCATGTAACGAAAAGATTCGAATTGAAAAGAATCGAATCGAAACAAAAGAATCGAATCGAATCGACATGAATCAAAAAGAATCGAATCAAAACGAATCGAAAAGAAACAAATCAAGTAGAATCTAAAAGAATCGAATCGAATCAAATCGAAAAAATTCGAATAGAATTGAATCGAAAAGAATCAAAACGAATCGAACCGAAGAGAATCGATTCGAATCAAAATAAAAAGTATCGTATCAAATCGAATCGAAAAGAATCATATCAAATAGAATCGAAAGAATGGAATCAAATCTAAAACAATCGAATCGAATCGAAAAGAATCGGATTGAATGGAATCGAATCGAAAAGAATAGAATAGAATCGAAAGAAATCGAATAGAATCAAATCAAATCAAATCAAAAAGAATCGAATTGAATTGATCCTAACCAAAATAAGCGAAATGAATCGACTCGAACCGAAAAAAATCAAATCGAAAAGAATCTAATCTCAACGAAAATCATCGAAATGAATAGAATCGAACTGAATCAAATCGAAAAGAATCGAATGGAATCCAATCGAAAAGAATCAAATTGATTCGAATCGAAACAAATTGAATCCAATCGAAAGAATCTAATTGAATCGAATCGAAAAGAATCGAATTCAATCAAAACGAATCGATTCGAATGGAATAGAAAAGAATAGAATAGAATAGAATCGAAAAGAATCAAATCGAATCGAAAACAATCGAATCGAAAAGAATTGAATCGAATCGAAAAGAAACGAATCGAACCGAATCAAAAAGAAAACAATCGAATCGAATCAACTACAAAAGAATCGCTTTGAATAGCATAGAATTGAAAAGAATCGAATCAATCGAATTGAAAACAATCGAATCGAAAAGAATCGAATCAAAAAAAGTCGAATCGAAACGAAAACAATCGAATCGAATCTAAAAGAATCGTATTGAATTGAATCGAGTCGAAAAGACTCGAATCAAAAAGACTCGAATCGAATTGAATCAAATCGAAAAGAATCTAATAGAAACCACTCGAACAGAATCAAATCGAAATGATTCAAAATGAATCGAATAGAATAGAATCGAAAAAAATCGAAACGATTCGAAACGAAATGAATCGAAGAGAATCGATTAGAATCGAAATGAAAAGAATCGTATTGAATCGAATCGAAAAGAATCAAATCAAATCGAATCGAAAGAATTGAATCAAATCGAAAAGCATCGAATCGAATCGAAAAGAATCGAACTGAATGGAATCAAATCGAAAAGAATCGAATCGAATCGAAAAGAATCGAATCAAATTTAATGGAATCGAAAAGAATCGAATTGAATCGAAAAGAATCGAAATGAAACAAATCAGATCAAATGGAAAAGCATCAAATCGAATTGAAAAGAATCGAATCGAATCGAAATGAATCGAATCAAAAAGACTCGAATCGAAAAGAATCGAATTGAAAAGAATCGAATCGAATCGAAAAGACTCGAATCGAATTAAAAATATCAAATCGAATCGAATCGCAAAGAATCGAATTGAAAAGACTCGAATTGAAACGAATCGATTTGAAACGAAAAGAATCGAATCGAATCGAATCGAATTGAAAGAATCGAATTGAATAGAAAAAAATCGAATAGAAAAGAATCGAACCGAAAAGAAAAGAATCAAATTGAATCAGTCGATTAAGTTCTAGTCGAATCGAATCCAAAAGCATGAAATGGAGTCGAATCGAATCGAAAAGAATCGAATCGAATCGAAAAGAATCGAATTGTATCTAATCAAAAAGAATCGAATCGTATCGATTCGAATCGAAAAGAATCCAATTGCATCATCGAATGGAAACTAATCGAATTGAATAGAATAGAAAAGAATCGAATCGAATCAAATCGAAAACAATCAAATTGAATTGATCGAAAAGAATCGAATTGAATCAAATCGAATCGAAATGAAAAGAATCGAATCGATTCAAATAGAAAAGAATCGAATCGAAAAGAATCAAATCGACACGGAAAGAATCGAATCGAATCAAAAAGTATCGAATTGATTCGAAAACATTCGAATCGAAAAGAATCGAATTGAAATGAATCCGATCGAAATGAAAAGAATCTACTGGATTCGAATCCAAAAGAATCGAATCCAAAAGAATCGAATCGAATCCAAAAGAATCGAATTGAATTGAATCAAAAGAAATGAATTGAATTGAATCAAAAAGGAACTAATCGCATCAAATCGAAAAAACTCGAATAGAATGAAATCGAATCAAAAAGAATCGAATAGGGATCCCTGGGTGGCGCAGCGGTTTGGCGCCTGCCTTTGGCCCAGGGCGCGATCCTGGAGACCCGGGATCGAATCCCACGTCGGGCTCCCGGTGCATGGAGCCTGCTTCTCCCTCTGCCTGTGTCTCTGCCTCTCTCTCTCTCTAACTGTGCCTATCATAAATAAATAAAAATTAAAAAAAAATAAAGAATCGAATAGATTCGAATAAAAAAGAATCGAATTGAGGGATCCCTGGGTGGCGCAGCGGTTTAGCGCCTGCCTTTGGCCCAGGGCGCGATCCTGGAGACCCGGGATCGAATCCCACATCGGGCTCCCACTGCATGGAGCCTGCTTCTCCCTCTGCCTGTGTCTCTGCCTCTCTGTCTCTCTCTGTGACTATCATAAAAAAAAGAATCGAATTGAATCGCGTTGAAAAAAATCATAAAGAATCAAATCGAAAAGAATCGAATTCCATGTAACGAAAAGATTCGAATTGAAAAGAATCGAATCGAAACAAAAGAATCGAATCGAATCGACATGAATCAAAAAGAATCGAATCAAAACGAATCGAAAAGAAACAAATCAAGTAGAATCTAAAAGAATCGAATCGAATCAAATCGAAAAAATTCGAATAGAATTGAATCGAAAAGAATCAAAACGAATCGAACCGAAGAGAATCGATTCGAATCAAAATAAAAAGTATCGTATCAAATCGAATCGAAAAGAATCATATCAAATAGAATCGAAAGAATGGAATCAAATCCAAAACAATCGAATCGAATCGAAAAGAATCGGATTGAATGGAATCGAATCGAAAAGAATAGAATAGAATCGAAAGAAATCGAATAGAATCAAATCAAATCAAATCAAAAAGAATCGAATTGAATTGATCCTAACCAAAATAAGCGAAATGAATCGACTCGAACCGAAAAAAATCAAATCGAAAAGAATCTAATCTCAACGAAAATCATCGAAATGAATAGAATCGAACTGAAAAAAATCGAAAAGAATCGAATGGAATCCAATCGAAAAGAATCAAATTGATTCGAATCGAAACAAATTGAATCCAATCGAAAGAATCTAATTGAATCGAATCGAAAAGAATCGAATTCAATCAAAACGAATCGATTCGAATGGAATAGAAAAGAATAGAATAGAATCGAATCGAAAAGAATCCAATCGAATCGAAAAGAATCGAATCGAAAAGAATTGAATCGAATCGAAAAGAAACGAATCGAACCGAATCAAAAAGAAAACAATCGAATCGAATCAACTACAAAAGAATCGCTTTGAATAGCATAGAATTGAAAAGAATCGAATCAATCGAATTGAAAACAATCGAATCGAAAAGAATCGAATCAAAAAAAGTCGAATCGAAACGAAAACAATCGAATCGAATCTAAAAGAATCCTATTGAATTGAATCGAGTCGAAAAGACTCGAATCAAAAAGACTCGAATCGAATTGAATCAAATCGAAAAGAATCTAATAGAAACCACTCGAACAGAATCAAATCGAAATGATTCAAAATGAATCGAATAGAATAGAATCGAAAAAAATCGAAACGAATCGAAACGAAATGAATCGAAGAGAATCGATTAGAATCGAAATGAAAAGAATCGTATTGAATCGAATCGAAAAGAATCAAATCAAATCGAATCGAAAGAATTGAATCAAATCGAAAAGCATCCAATCGAATCGAAAAGAATCGAACTGAATGGAATCAAATCGAAAAGAATCGAATCGAATCGAAAAGAATCGAATCAAATTTAATGGAATCGAAAAGAATCGAATTGAATCGAAAAGAATCGAAATGAAACAAATCAGATCAAATGGAAAAGCATCAAATCGAATTGAAAAGAATCGAATCGAATCGAAATGAATCGAATCAAAAAGACTCGAATCGAAAAGAATCGAATTGAAAAGAATCGAATCGAATCGAAAAGACTCGAATCGAATTAAAAATATCAAATCGAATCGAATCGCAAAGAATCGAATTGAAAAGACTCGAATCGAAACGAATCGATTTGAAACGAAAAGAATCGAATCGAATCGAATCGAATTGAAAGAATCGAATTGAATAGAAAAAAATCGAATAGAAAAGAATCGAACCGAAAAGAAAAGAATCAAATTGAATCAGTCGATTAAGTTCTAGTCGAATCGAATCAGAAAGCATGAAATGGAGTCGAATCGAATCGAAAAGAATCGAATCGAATCGAAAAGAATCGAATTGTATCTAATCAAAAAGAATCGAATCGTATCGACTCGAATCGAAAAGAATCCAATTGCATCATCGAATGGAAACTAATCGAATTGAATAGAATAGAAAAGAATCGAATCGAATCAAATCGAAAACAATCAAATTGAATTGATCGAAAAGAATCGAATTGAATCAAATAAAATCGAAATGAAAAGAATCGAATCGATTCAAATAGAAAAGAATCGAATCGAAAATAATCAAATCGACACGAAAAGAATCGAATCGAATCAAAAAGTATCGAATTGATTCGAAAACATTCGAATCGAAAAGAATCGAATTGAAATGAATCCGATCGAAATGAAAAGAATCTACTCGATTCGAATCCAAAGGAATCGAATCCAAAAGAATCGAATCGAATCCAAAAGAATCGAATTGAATTGAATCAAAAGAAATGAATTGAATTGAATCAAAAAGGAACTAATCGCATCAAATCGAAAAAACTCGAATAGAATCAAATCGAATCAAAAAGAATCGAATAGATTCGAATAAAAAAGAATCGAATTGAGGGATCCCTGGGTGGCGCAGCGGTTTAGCGCCTGCCTTTGGCCCAGGGCGCGATCCTGGAGACCCGGGATCGAATCCCACATCGGGCTCCCACTGCATGGAGCCTGCTTCTCCCTCTGCCTGTGTCTCTGCCTCTCTGTCTCTCTCTGTGACTATCATAAAAAAAAGAATCGAATTGAATCGCGTTGAAAAAAATCATAAAGAATCAAATCGAAAAGAATCGAATTCCATGTAACGAAAAGATTCGAATTGAAAAGAATCGAATCGAAACAAAAGAATCGAATCGAATCGACATGAATCAAAAAGAATCGAATCAAAACGAATCGAAAAGAAGCAAATCAAGTAGAATCTAAAAGAATCGAATCGAATCAAATCGAAAAAATTCGAATAGAATTGAATCGAAAAGAATCAAAACGAATCGAACCGAAGAGAATCGATTCGAATCAAAATAAAAAGTATCGTATCAAATCGAATCGAAAAGAATCATATCAAATAGAATCGAAAGAATGGAATCAAATCTAAAACAATCGAATCGAATCGAAAAGAATCGGATTGAATGGAATCGAATCGAAAAGAATAGAATAGAATCGAAAGAAATCGAATAGAATCAAATCAAATCAAATAAAAAAGAATCGAATTGAATTGATCCTAACCAAAATAAGCGAAATGAATCGACTCGAACCGAAAAAAAATCAAATCGAAAAGAATCTAATCTCAACGAAAATCATCGAAATGAAAAGAATCGAACTGAATCAAATCGAAAAGAATCGAATGGAATCCAATCGAAAAGAATCAAATTGATTCGAATCGAAACAAATTGAATCCAATCGAAAGAATCTAATTGAATCGAATCGAAAAGAATCGAATTCAATCAAAACGAATCGATTCGAATGGAATAGAAAAGAATAGAATAGAATCGAATCGAAAAGAATCCAATCGAATCGAAAAGAATCGAATCGAAAAGAATTGAATCGAATCGAAAAGAAACGAATCGAACCGAATCAAAAAGAAAACAATCGAATCGAATCAACTACAAAAGAATCGCTTTGAATAGCATAGAATTGAAAAGAATCGAATCAATCGAATTGAAAACAATCGAATCGAAAAGAATCGAATCAAAAAAAGTCGAATCGAAACGAAAACAATCGAATCGAATCTAAAAGAATCGTATTGAATTGAATCGAGTCGAAAAGACTCGAATCAAAAAGACTCGAATCGAATTGAATCAAATCGAAAAGAATCTAATAGAAACCACTCGAACAGAATCAAATCGAAATGATTCAAAATGAATCGAATAGAATAGAATCGAAAAAAATCGAAACGAATCGAAACGAAATGAATCGAAGAGAATCGATTAGAATCGAAATGAAAAGAATCGTATTGAATCGAATCGAAAAGAATCAAATCAAATCGAATCGAAAGAATTGAATCAAATCGAAAAGCATCCAATCGAATCGAAAAGAATCGAACTGAATGGAATCAAATCGAAAAGAATCGAATCGAATCGAAAAGAATCGAATCAAATTTAATGGAATCGAAAAGAATCGAATTGAATCGAAAAGAATCGAAATGAAACAAATCAGATCAAATGGAAAAGCATCAAATCGAATTGAAAAGAATCGAATCGAATCGAAATGAATCGAATCAAAAAGACTCGAATCGAAAAGAATCGAATTGAAAAGAATCGAATCGAATCGAAAAGACTCGAATCGAATTAAAAATATCAAATCGAATCGAATCGCAAAGAATCGAATTGAAAAGACTCGAATCGAAACGAATCGATTTGAAACGAAAAGAATCGAATCGAATCGAATCGAATTGAAAGAATCGAATTGAATAGAAAAAAATCGAATAGAAAAGAATCGAACCGAAAAGAAAAGAATCAAATTGAATCAGTCGATTAAGTTCTAGTCGAATCGAATCAGAAAGCATGAAATGGAGTCGAATCGAATCGAAAAGAATCGAATCGAATCGAAAAGAATCGAATTGTATCTAATCAAAAAGAATCGAATCGTATCGACTCGAATCGAAAAGAATCCAATTGCATCATCGAATGGAAACTAATCGAATTGAATAGAATAGAAAAGAATCGAATCGAATCAAATCGAAAACAATCAAATTGAATTGATCGAAAAGAATCGAATTGAATCAAATAAAATCGAAATGAAAAGAATCGAATCGATTCAAATAGAAAAGAATCGAATCGAAAATAATCAAATCGACACGAAAAGAATCGAATCGAATCAAAAAGTATCGAATTGATTCGAAAACATTCGAATCGAAAAGAATCGAATTGAAATGAATCCGATCGAAATGAAAAGAATCTACTCGATTCGAATCCAAAGGAATCGAATCCAAAAGAATCGAATCGAATCCAAAAGAATCGAATTGAATTGAATCAAAAGAAATGAATTGAATTGAATCAAAAAGGAACTAATCGCATCAAATCGAAAAAACTCGAATAGAATCAAATCGAATCAAAAAGAATCGAATAGATTCGAATAAAAAAGAATCGAATTGAGGGATCCCTGGGTGGCGCAGCGGTTTAGCGCCTGCCTTTGGCCCAGGGCGCGATCCTGGAGACCCGGGATCGAATCCCACATCGGGCTCCCACTGCATGGAGCCTGCTTCTCCCTCTGCCTGTGTCTCTGCCTCTCTGTCTCTCTCTGTGACTATCATAAAAAAAAGAATCGAATTGAATCGCGTTGAAAAAAATCATAAAGAATCAAATCGAAAAGAATCGAATTCCATGTAACGAAAAGATTCGAATTGAAAAGAATCGAATCGAAACAAAAGAATCGAATCGAATCGACATGAATCAAAAAGAATCGAATCAAAACGAATCGAAAAGAAGCAAATCAAGTAGAATCTAAAAGAATCGAATCGAATCAAATCGAAAAAATTCGAATAGAATTGAATCGAAAAGAATCAAAACGAATCGAACCGAAGAGAATCGATTCGAATCAAAATAAAAAGTATCGTATCAAATCGAATCGAAAAGAATCATATCAAATAGAATCGAAAGAATGGAATCAAATCTAAAACAATCGAATCGAATCGAAAAGAATCGGATTGAATGGAATCGAATCGAAAAGAATAGAATAGAATCGAAAGAAATCGAATAGAATCAAATCAAATCAAATCAAAAAGAATCGAATTGAATTGATCCTAACCAAAATAAGCGAAATGAATCGACTCGAACCGAAAAAAATCAAATCGAAAAGAATCTAATCTCAACGAAAATCATCGAAATGAAAAGAATCGAACTGAATCAAATCGAAAAGAATCGAATGGAATCCAATCGAAAAGAATCAAATTGATTCGAATCGAAACAAATTGAATCCAATCGAAAGAATCTAATTGAATCGAATCGAAAAGAATCGAATTCAATCAAAACGAATCGATTCGAATGGAATAGAAAAGAATAGAATAGAATCGAATCGAAAAGAATCCAATCGAATCGAAAAGAATCGAATCGAAAAGAATTGAATCGAATCGAAAAGAAACGAATCGAACCGAATCAAAAAGAAAACAATCGAATCGAATCAACTACAAAAGAATCGCTTTGAATAGCATAGAATTGAAAAGAATCGAATCAATCGAATTGAAAACAATCGAATCGAAAAGAATCGAATCAAAAAAAGTCGAATCGAAACGAAAACAATCGAATCGAATCTAAAAGAATCGTATTGAATTGAATCGAGTCGAAAAGACTCGAATCAAAAAGACTCGAATCGAATTGAATCAAATCGAAAAGAATCTAATAGAAACCACTCGAACAGAATCAAATCGAAATGATTCAAAATGAATCGAATAGAATAGAATCGAAAAAAATCGAAACGAATCGAAACGAAATGAATCGAAGAGAATCGATTAGAATCGAAATGAAAAGAATCGTATTGAATCGAATCGAAAAGAATCAAATCAAATCGAATCGAAAGAATTGAATCAAATCGAAAAGCATCCAATCGAATCGAAAAGAATCGAACTGAATGGAATCAAATCGAAAAGAATCGAATCGAATCGAAAAGAATCGAATCAAATTTAATGGAATCGAAAAGAATCGAATTGAATCGAAAAGAATCGAAATGAAACAAATCAGATCAAATGGAAAAGCATCAAATCGAATTGAAAAGAATCGAATCGAATCGAAATGAATCGAATCAAAAAGACTCGAATCGAAAAGAATCGAATTGAAAAGAATCGAATCGAATCGAAAAGACTCGAATCGAATTAAAAATATCAAATCGAATCGAATCGCAAAGAATCGAATTGAAAAGACTCGAATTGAAACGAATCGATTTGAAACGAAAAGAATCGAATCGAATCGAATCGAATTGAAAGAATCGAATTGAATAGAAAAAAATCGAATAGAAAAGAATCGAACCGAAAAGAAAAGAATCAAATTGAATCAGTCGATTAAGTTCTAGTCGAATCGAATCAAAAAGCATGAAATGGAGTCGAATCGAATCGAAAAGAATCGAATCGAATCGAAAAGAATCGAATTGTATCTAATCAAAAAGAATCGAATCGTATCGACTCGAATCGAAAAGAATCCAATTGCATCATCGAATGGAAACTAATCGAATTGAATAGAATAGAAAAGAATCGAATCGAATCAAATCGAAAACAATCAAATTGAATTGATCGAAAAGAATCGAATTGAATCAAATAAAATCGAAATGAAAAGAATCGAATCGATTCAAATAGAAAAGAATCGAATCGAAAAGAATCGAATCGAATCAAAAAGTATCGAATTGATTCGAAAACATTCGAATCGAAAAGAATCGAATTGAAATGAATCCGATCGAAATGAAAAGAATCTACTCGATTCGAATCCAAAAGAATCGAATCCAAAAGAATCGAATCGAATCCAAAAGAATCGAATTGAATTGAATCAAAAGAAATGAATTGAATTGAATCAAAAAGGAACTAATCGCATCAAATCGAAAAAACTCGAATAGAATCAAATCGAATCAAAAAGAATCGAATAGATTCGAATAAAAAAGAATCGAATTGAGGGATCCCTGGGTGGCGCAGCGGTTTAGCGCCTGCCTTTGGCCCAGGGCGCGATCCTGGAGACCCGGGATCGAATCCCACATCGGGCTCCCACTGCATGGAGCCTGCTTCTCCCTCTGCCTGTGTCTCTGCCTCTCTGTCTCTCTCTGTGACTATCATAAAAAAAAGAATCGAATTGAATCGCGTTGAAAAAAATCATAAAGAATCAAATCGAAAAGAATCGAATTCCATGTAACGAAAAGATTCGAATTGAAAAGAATCGAATCGAAACAAAAGAATCGAATCGAATCGACATGAATCAAAAAGAATCGAATCAAAACGAATCGAAAAGAAACAAATCAAGTAGAATCTAAAAGAATCGAATCGAATCAAATCGAAAAAATTCGAATAGAATTGAATCGAAAAGAATCAAAACGAATCGAACCGAAGAGAATCGATTCGAATCAAAATAAAAAGTATCGTATCAAATCGAATCGAAAAGAATCATATCAAATAGAATCGAAAGAATGGAATCAAATCTAAAACAATCGAATCGAATCGAAAAGAATCGGATTGAATGGAATAGAATCGAAAAGAATAGAATAGAATCGAAAGAAATCGAATAGAATCAAATCAAATCAAAAAGAATCGAATTCAATTGATCCTAACCAAAATAAGCGAAATGAATCGACTCGAACCGAAAAAAATCAAATCGAAAAGAATCTAATCTCAACGAAAATCATCGAAATGAATAGAATCGAACTGAATCAAATCGAAAAGAATCGAATGGAATCCAATCGAAAAGAATCAAATTGATTCGAATCGAAACAAATTGAATCCAATCGAAAGAATCTAATTGAATCGAATCGAAAAGAATCGAATTCAATCAAAACGAATCGATTCGAATGGAATAGAAAAGAATAGAATAGAATCGAATCGAAAAGAATCAAATCGAATCGAGAAGAATCGAATCGAAAAGAATTGAATCGAATCGAAAAGAAACGAATCGAACCGAATCAAAAAGAAAACAATCGAATCGAATCAACTACAAAAGAATCGCTTTGAATAGCATAGAATTGAAAAGAATCGAATCAATCGAATTGAAAACAATCGAATCGAAAAGAATCGAATCAAAAAAAGTCGAATCGAAACGAAAACAATCGAATCGAATCTAAAAGAATCGTATTGAATTGAATCGAGTCGAAAAGACTCGAATCAAAAAGACTCGAATCGAATTGAATCAAATCGAAAAGAATCTAATAGAAACCACTCGAACAGAATCAAATCGAAATGATTCAAAATGAATCGAATCGAATAGAATCGAAAAAAATCGAAACGAATCGAAACGAAATGAATCGAAGAGAATCGATTAGAATCGAAATGAAAAGAATCGTATTGAATCGAATCGAAAAGAATCAAATCAAATCGAATCGAAAGAATTGAATCAAATCGAAAAGCATCCAATCGAATCGAAAAGAATCGAAATGAATGGAATCAAATCGAAAAGAATCGAATCGAATCGAAAAGAATCGAATCAAATTTAATGGAATCGAAAAGAATCGAATTGAATCGAAAAGAATCGAAATGAAACAAATCAGATCAAATGGAAAAGCATCAAATCGAATTGAAAAGAATCGAATCGAATCGAAATGAATCGAATCAGAAAGACTCGAATCGAAAAGAATCGAATTGAAAAGAATCGAATCGAATCGAAAAGACTCGAATCGAATTAAAAATATCAAATCGAATCGAATCGCAAAGAATCGAATTGAAAAGACACGAATTGAAACGAATCGATTTGAAACGAAAAGAATCGAATCGAATCGAATCGAATTGAAAGAATCGAATTGAATAGAAAAAAATCGAATAGAAAAGAATCGAACCGAAAAGAAAAGAATCAAATTGAATCAGTCGATTAAGTTCTAGTCGAATCGAATCAAAAAGCATGAAATGGAGTCGAATCGATTCGAAAAGAATCGAATCGAATCGAAAAGAATCGAATTGTATCTAATCAAAAAGAATCGAATCGTATCGATTCGAATCGAAAAGAATCCAATTGCATCATCGAATGGAAACTAATCGAATTGAATAGAATAGAAAAGAATAGAATCGAATCAAATCGAAAACAATCAAATTGAATTGATCGAAAAGAATCGAATTGAATCAAATCGAATCGAAATGAAAAGAATCGAATCGATTCAAATAGAAAAGAATCGAATCGAAAAGAATCAAATCGACACGGAAAGAATCGAATCGAATCAAAAAGTATCGAATTGATTCGAAAACATTCGAATCGAAAAGAATCGAATTGAAATGAATCCGATCGAAATGAAAAGAATCTACTCGATTCGAATCCAAAAGAATCGAATCCAAAAGAATCGAATCGAATCCAAAAGAATCGAATTGAATTGAATCAAAAGAAATGAATTGAATTGAATCAAAAAGGAACTAATCGCATCAAATCGAAAAAACTCGAATAGAATGAAATCGAATCAAAAAGAATCGAATAGGGATCCCTGGGTGGCGCAGCGGTTTGGCGCCTGCCTTTGGCCCAGGGCACGATCCTGGAGACCCGGGATCGAATCCCACGTCGGGCTCCCGGTGCATGGAGCCTGCTTCTCCCTCTGCCTGTGTCTCTGCCTCTCTCTCTCTCTAACTGTGCCTATCATAAATAAATAAAAAGTAAAAAAAAAAAAAGAATCGAATAGATTCGAATAAAAAAGAATCGAATTGAGGGATCCCTGGGTGGCGCAGCGGTTTAGCGCCTGCCTTTGGCCCAGGGCGCGATCCTGGAGACCCGGGATCGAATCCCACATCGGGCTCCCACTGCATGGAGCCTGCTTCTCCCTCTGCCTGTGTCTCTGCCTCTCTGTCTCTCTCTGTGACTATCATAAAAAAAAGAATCGAATTGAATCGCGTTGAAAAAAATCATAAAGAATCAAATCGAAAAGAATCGAATTCCATGTAACGAAAAGATTCGAATTGAAAAGAATCGAATCGAAACAAAAGAATCGAATCGAATCGACATGAATCCAAAAGAATCGAATCAAAACGAATCGAAAAGAAACAAATCAAGTAGAATCTAAAAGAATCGAATCGAATCAAATCGAAAAAATTCGAATAGAATTGAATCGAAAAGAATCAAAACGAATCGAACCGAAGAGAATCGATTCGAATCAAAATAAAAAGTATCGTATCAAATCGAATCGAAAAGAATCATATCAAATAGAATCGAAAGAATGGAATCAAATCTAAAACAATCGAATCGAATCGAAAAGAATCGGATTGAATGGAATCGAATCGAAAAGAATAGAATAGAATCGAAAGAAATCGAATAGAATCAAATCAAATCAAATCAAAAAGAATCGAATTGAATTGATCCTAACCAAAATAAGCGAAATGAATCGACTCGAACCGAAAAAATCAAATCGAAAAGAATCTAATCTCAACGAAAATCATCGAAATGAAAAGAATCGAACTGAATCAAATCGAAAAGAATCGAATGGAATCCAATCGAAAAGAATCAAATTGATTCGAATCGAAACAAATTGAATCCAATCGAAAGAATCTAATTGAATCGAATCGAAAAGAATCGAATTCAATCAAAACGAATCGATTCGAATGGAATAGAAAAGAATAGAATAGAATCGAATCGAAAAGAATCCAATCGAATCGAAAAGAATCGAATCGAAAAGAATTGAATCGAATCGAAAAGAAACGAATCGAACCGAATCAAAAAGAAAACAATCGAATCGAATCAACTACAAAAGAATCGCTTTGAATAGCATAGAATTGAAAAGAATCGAATCAATCGAATTGAAAACAATCGAATCGAAAAGAATCGAATCAAAAAAAGTCGAATCGAAACGAAAACAATCGAATCGAATCTAAAAGAATCGTATTGAATTGAATCGAGTCGAAAAGACTCGAATCAAAAAGACTCGAATCGAATTGAATCAAATCGAAAAGAATCTAATAGAAACCACTCGAACAGAATCAAATCGAAATGATTCAAAATGAATCGAATCGAATAGAATCGAAAAAAATCGAAACGAATCGAAACGAAATGAATCGAAGAGAATCGATTAGAATCGAAATGAAAAGAATCGTATTGAATCGAATCGAAAAGAATCAAATCAAATCGAATCGAAAGAATTGAATCAAATCGAAAAGCATCCAATCGAATCGAAAAGAATCGAACTGAATGGAATCAAATCGAAAAGAATCGAATCGAATCGAAAAGAATCGAATCAAATTTAATGGAATCGAAAAGAATCGAATTGAATCGAAAAGAATCGAAATGAAACAAATCAGATCAAATGGAAAAGCATCAAATCGAATTGAAAAGAATCGAATCGAATCGAAATGAATCGAATCAAAAAGACTCGAATCGAAAAGAATCGAATTGAAAAGAATCGAATCGAATCGAAAAGACTCGAATCGAATTAAAAATATCAAATCGAATCGAATCGCAAAGAATCGAATTGAAAAGACTCGAATTGAAACGAATCGATTTGAAACGAAAAGAATCGAATCGAATCGAATCGAATTGAAAGAATCGAATTGAATAGAAAAAAATCGAATAGAAAAGAATCGAACCGAAAAGAAAAGA
The DNA here is from genome assembly GCF_053574225.1 of Canis aureus. NCBI lineage: Eukaryota > Metazoa > Chordata > Mammalia > Carnivora > Canidae > Canis > Canis aureus. The sequence goes on from NC_135639.1 coordinate 41,748,451, forward strand.
ATCAAATTGAATCAGTCGATTAAGTTCTAGTCGAATCGAATCAAAAAGCATGAAATGGAGTCGAATCGAATCGAAAAGAATCGAATCGAATCGAAAAGAATCGAATTGTATCTAATCAAAAAGAATCGAATCGTATCGACTCGAATCGAAAAGAATCCAATTGCATCATCGAATGGAAACTAATCGAATTGAATAGAATAGAAAAGAATCGAATCGAATCAAATCGAAAACAATCAAATTGAATTGATCGAAAAGAATCGAATTGAATCAAATAAAATCGAAATGAAAAGAATCGAATCGATTCAAATAGAAAAGAATCGAATCGAAAAGAATCGAATCGAATCAAAAAGTATCGAATTGATTCGAAAACATTCGAATCGAAAAGAATCGAATTGAAATGAATCCGATCGAAATGAAAAGAATCTACTCGATTCGAATCCAAAAGAATCGAATCCAAAAGAATCGAATCGAATCCAAAAGAATCGAATTGAATTGAATCAAAAGAAATGAATTGAATTGAATCAAAAAGGAACTAATCGCATCAAATCGAAAAAACTCGAATAGAATCAAATCGAATCAAAAAGAATCGAATAGATTCGAATAAAAAAGAATCGAATTGAGGGATCCCTGGGTGGCGCAGCGGTTTAGCGCCTGCCTTTGGCCCAGGGCGCGATCCTGGAGACCCGGGATCGAATCCCACATCGGGCTCCCACTGCATGGAGCCTGCTTCTCCCTCTGCCTGTGTCTCTGCCTCTCTGTCTCTCTCTGTGACTATCATAAAAAAAAGAATCGAATTGAATCGCGTTGAAAAAAATCATAAAGAATCAAATCGAAAAGAATCGAATTCCATGTAACGAAAAGATTCGAATTGAAAAGAATCGAATCGAAACAAAAGAATCGAATCGAATCGACATGAATCCAAAAGAATCGAATCAAAACGAATCGAAAAGAAACAAATCAAGTAGAATCTAAAAGAATCGAATCGAATCAAATCGAAAAAATTCGAATAGAATTGAATCGAAAAGAATCAAAACGAATCGAACCGAAGAGAATCGATTCGAATCAAAATAAAAAGTATCGTATCAAATCGAATCGAAAAGAATCATATCAAATAGAATCGAAAGAATGGAATCAAATCTAAAACAATCGAATCGAATCGAAAAGAATCGGATTGAATGGAATCGAATCGAAAAGAATAGAATAGAATCGAAAGAAATCGAATAGAATCAAATCAAATCAAATCAAAAAGAATCGAATTGAATTGATCCTAACCAAAATAAGCGAAATGAATCGACTCGAACCGAAAAAAATCAAATCGAAAAGAATCTAATCTCAACGAAAATCATCGAAATGAATAGAATCGAACTGAATCAAATCGAAAAGAATCGAATGGAATCCAATCGAAAAGAATCAAATTGATTCGAATCGAAACAAATTGAATCCAATCGAAAGAATCTAATTGAATCGAATCGAAAAGAATCGAATTCAATCAAAACGAATCGATTCGAATGGAATAGAAAAGAATAGAATAGAATCGAATCGAAAAGAATCAAATCGAATCGAGAAGAATCGAATCGAAAAGAATTGAATCGAATCGAAAAGAAACGAATCGAACCGAATCAAAAAGAAAACAATCGAATCGAATCAACTACAAAAGAATCGCTTTGAATAGCATAGAATTGAAAAGAATCGAATCAATCGAATTGAAAACAATCGAATCGAAAAGAATCGAATCAAAAAAAGTCGAATCGAAACGAAAACAATCGAATCGAATCTAAAAGAATCGTATTGAATTGAATCGAGTCGAAAAGACTCGAATCAAAAAGACTCGAATCGAATTGAATCAAATCGAAAAGAATCTAATAGAAACCACTCGAACAGAATCAAATCGAAATGATTCAAAATGAATCGAATCGAATAGAATCGAAAAAAATCGAAACGAATCGAAACGAAATGAATCGAAGAGAATCGATTAGAATCGAAATGAAAAGAATCGTATTGAATCGAATCGAAAAGAATCAAATCAAATCGAATCGAAAGAATTGAATCAAATCGAAAAGCATCCAATCGAATCGAAAAGAATCGAAATGAATGGAATCAAATCGAAAAGAATCGAATCGAATCGAAAAGAATCGAATCAAATTTAATGGAATCGAAAAGAATCGAATTGAATCGAAAAGAATCGAAATGAAACAAATCAGATCAAATGGAAAAGCATCAAATCGAATTGAAAAGAATCGAATCGAATCGAAATGAATCGAATCAGAAAGACTCGAATCGAAAAGAATCGAATTGAAAAGAATCGAATCGAATCGAAAAGACTCGAATCGAATTAAAAATATCAAATCGAATCGAATCGCAAAGAATCGAATTGAAAAGACACGAATTGAAACGAATCGATTTGAAACGAAAAGAATCGAATCGAATCGAATCGAATTGAAAGAATCGAATTGAATAGAAAAAAATCGAATAGAAAAGAATCGAACCGAAAAGAAAAGAATCAAATTGAATCAGTCGATTAAGTTCTAGTCGAATCGAATCAAAAAGCATGAAATGGAGTCGAATCGATTCGAAAAGAATCGAATCGAATCGAAAAGAATCGAATTGTATCTAATCAAAAAGAATCGAATCGTATCGATTCGAATCGAAAAGAATCCAATTGCATCATCGAATGGAAACTAATCGAATTGAATAGAATAGAAAAGAATAGAATCGAATCAAATCGAAAACAATCAAATTGAATTGATCGAAAAGAATCGAATTGAATCAAATCGAATCGAAATGAAAAGAATCGAATCGATTCAAATAGAAAAGAATCGAATCGAAAAGAATCAAATCGACACGGAAAGAATCGAATCGAATCAAAAAGTATCGAATTGATTCGAAAACATTCGAATCGAAAAGAATCGAATTGAAATGAATCCGATCGAAATGAAAAGAATCTACTCGATTCGAATCCAAAAGAATCGAATCCAAAAGAATCGAATCGAATCCAAAAGAATCGAATTGAATTGAATCAAAAGAAATGAATTGAATTGAATCAAAAAGGAACTAATCGCATCAAATCGAAAAAACTCGAATAGAATGAAATCGAATCAAAAAGAATCGAATAGGGATCCCTGGGTGGCGCAGCGGTTTGGCGCCTGCCTTTGGCCCAGGGCACGATCCTGGAGACCCGGGATCGAATCCCACGTCGGGCTCCCGGTGCATGGAGCCTGCTTCTCCCTCTGCCTGTGTCTCTGCCTCTCTCTCTCTCTAACTGTGCCTATCATAAATAAATAAAAAGTAAAAAAAAAAAAAGAATCGAATAGATTCGAATAAAAAAGAATCGAATTGAGGGATCCCTGGGTGGCGCAGCGGTTTAGCGCCTGCCTTTGGCCCAGGGCGCGATCCTGGAGACCCGGGATCGAATCCCACATCGGGCTCCCACTGCATGGAGCCTGCTTCTCCCTCTGCCTGTGTCTCTGCCTCTCTGTCTCTCTCTGTGACTATCATAAAAAAAAGAATCGAATTGAATCGCGTTGAAAAAAATCATAAAGAATCAAATCGAAAAGAATCGAATTCCATGTAACGAAAAGATTCGAATTGAAAAGAATCGAATCGAAACAAAAGAATCGAATCGAATCGACATGAATCCAAAAGAATCGAATCAAAACGAATCGAAAAGAAACAAATCAAGTAGAATCTAAAAGAATCGAATCGAATCAAATCGAAAAAATTCGAATAGAATTGAATCGAAAAGAATCAAAACGAATCGAACCGAAGAGAATCGATTCGAATCAAAATAAAAAGTATCGTATCAAATCGAATCGAAAAGAATCATATCAAATAGAATCGAAAGAATGGAATCAAATCTAAAACAATCGAATCGAATCGAAAAGAATCGGATTGAATGGAATCGAATCGAAAAGAATAGAATAGAATCGAAAGAAATCGAATAGAATCAAATCAAATCAAATCAAAAAGAATCGAATTGAATTGATCCTAACCAAAATAAGCGAAATGAATCGACTCGAACCGAAAAAATCAAATCGAAAAGAATCTAATCTCAACGAAAATCATCGAAATGAAAAGAATCGAACTGAATCAAATCGAAAAGAATCGAATGGAATCCAATCGAAAAGAATCAAATTGATTCGAATCGAAACAAATTGAATCCAATCGAAAGAATCTAATTGAATCGAATCGAAAAGAATCGAATTCAATCAAAACGAATCGATTCGAATGGAATAGAAAAGAATAGAATAGAATCGAATCGAAAAGAATCCAATCGAATCGAAAAGAATCGAATCGAAAAGAATTGAATCGAATCGAAAAGAAACGAATCGAACCGAATCAAAAAGAAAACAATCGAATCGAATCAACTACAAAAGAATCGCTTTGAATAGCATAGAATTGAAAAGAATCGAATCAATCGAATTGAAAACAATCGAATCGAAAAGAATCGAATCAAAAAAAGTCGAATCGAAACGAAAACAATCGAATCGAATCTAAAAGAATCGTATTGAATTGAATCGAGTCGAAAAGACTCGAATCAAAAAGACTCGAATCGAATTGAATCAAATCGAAAAGAATCTAATAGAAACCACTCGAACAGAATCAAATCGAAATGATTCAAAATGAATCGAATCGAATAGAATCGAAAAAATCGAAACGATTCGAAACGAAATGAATCGAAGAGAATCGATTAGAATCGAAATGAAAAGAATCGTATTGAATCGAATCAAAAAGAATCAAATCAAATCGAATCGAAAGAATTGAATCAAATCGAAAAGCATCGAATCGAATCGAAAAGAATCGAAATGAACGGAATCAAATCGAAAAGAATCGAATCGAATCGAAAAGAATCGAATCAAATTTAATGGAATCGAAAAGAATCGAATTGAATCGAAAAGAATCGAAATGAAACAAATCAGATCAAATGGAAAAGCATCAAATCGAATTGAAAAGAATCGAATCGAATCGAAATGAATCGAATCAAAAAGACTCGAATCGAAAAGAATCGAATTGAAAAGAATCGAATCGAATCGAAAAGACTCGAATCGAATTAAAAATATCAAATCGAATCGAATCGCAAAGAATCGAATTGAAAAGACTCGAATTGAAACGAATCGATTTGAAACGAAAAGAATCGAATCGAATCGAATCGAATTGAAAGAATCGAATTGAATAGAAAAAAATCGAATAGAAAAGAATCGAACCGAAAAGAAAAGAATCAAATTGAATCAGTCGATTAAGTTCTAGTCGAATCGAATCAAAAAGCATGAAATGGAGTCGAATCGAATCGAAAAGAATCGAATCGAATCGAAAAGAATCGAATTGTATCTAATCAAAAAGAATCGAATCGTATCGATTCGAATCGAAAAGAATCCAATTGCATCATCGAATGGAAACTAATCGAATTGAATAGAATAGAAAAGAATCGAATCGAATCAAATCGAAAACAATCAAATTGAATTGATCGAAAAGAATCGAATTGAATCAAATCGAATCGAAATGAAAAGAATCGAATCGATTCAAATAGAAAAGAATCGAATCGAAAAGAATCAAATCGACACGGAAAGAATCGAATCGAATCAAAAAGTATCGAATTGATTCGAAAACATTCGAATCGAAAAGAATCGAATTGAAATGAATCCGAACGAAATGAAAAGAATCTACTCGATTCGAATCCAAAAGAATCGAATCCAAAAGAATCGAATCGAATCCAAAAGAATCGAATTGAATTGAATCAAAAGAAATGAATTGAATTGAATCAAAAAGGAACTAATCGCATCAAATCGAAAAAACTCGAATAGAATCAAATTGAATAAAAAAGAATCGAATTGAGGGATCCCTGGGTGGCGCAGCGGTTTGGCGCCTGCCTTTGGCCCAGGGGCGATCCTGGAGACCCGGGATCGAATCCCACGTCGGGCTCCCGGTGCATGGAGCCTGCTTCTCCCTCTGCCTGTGTCTCTGCCTCTCTCTCTCTCTAACTGTGCCTATCATAAATAAATAAAAAGTAAAAAAAAAATAAAGAATCGAATAGATTCGAATAAAAAAGAATCGAATTGAGGGATCCCTGGGTGGCGCAGCTGTTTAGCGCCAGCCTTTGGCCCAGGGCGCGATCCTGGAGACCCGGGATCGAATCCCACATCGGGCTCCCACTGCATGGAGCCTGCTTCTCCCTCTGCCTGTGTCTCTGCCTCTCTGTCTCTCTCTGTGACTATCATAAAAAAAAGAATCGAATTGAATCGCGTTGAAAAAAATCATAAAGAATCAAATCGAAAAGAATCGAATTCCATGTAACGAAAAGATTCGAATTGAAAAGAATCGAATCGAAACAAAAGAATCGAATCGAATCGACATGAATCACAAAGAATCGAATCAAAACGAATCGAAAAGAAACAAATCAAGTAGAATCTAAAAGAATCGAATCGAATCAAATCGAAAAAATTCGAATAGAATTGAATCGAAAAGAATCAAAACGAATCGAACCGAAGAGAATCGATTCGAATCAAAATAAAAAGTATCGTATCAAATCGAATCGAAAAGAATCATATCAAATAGAATCGAAAGAATGGAATCAAATCTAAAACAATCGAATCGAATCGAAAAGAATCGGATTGAATGGAATCGAATCGAAAAGAATAGAATAGAATCGAAAGAAATCGAATAGAATCAAATCAAATCAAATCAAAAAGAATCGAATTGAATTGATCCTAACCAAAATAAGCGAAATGAATCGACTCGAACCGAAAAAAATCAAATCGAAAAGAATCTAATCTCAACGAAAATCATCGAAATGAATAGAATCGAACTGAATCAAATCGAAAAGAATCGAATGGAATCCAATCGAAAAGAATCAAATTGATTCGAATCGAAACAAATTGAATCCAATCGAAAGAATCTAATTGAATCGAATCGAAAAGAATCGAATTCAATCAAAACGAATCGATTCGAATGGAATAGAAAAGAATAGAATAGAATAGAATCGAAAAGAATCAAATCGAATCGAGAAGAATCGAATCGAAAAGAATTGAATCGAATCGAAAAGAAACGAATCGAACCGAATCAAAAAGAAAACAATCGAATCGAATCAACTACAAAAGAATCGCTTTGAATAGCATAGAATTGAAAAGAATCGAATCAATCGAATTGAAAACAATCGAATCGAAAAGAATCGAATCAAAAAAAGTCGAATCGAAACGAAAACAATCGAATCGAATCTAAAAGAATCGTATTGAATTGAATCGAGTCGAAAAGACTCGAATCAAAAAGACTCGAATCGAATTGAATCAAATCGAAAAGAATCTAATAGAAACCACTCGAACAGAATCAAATCGAAATGATTCAAAATGAATCGAATCGAATAGAATCGAAAAAAATCGAAACGAATCGAAACGAAATGAATCGAAGAGAATCGATTAGAATCGAAATGAAAAGAATCGTATTGAATCGAATCAAAAAGAATCAAATCAAATCGAATCGAAAGAATTGAATCAAATCGAAAAGCATCCAATCGAATCGAAAAGAATCGAAATGAATGGAATCAAATCGAAAAGAATCGAATCGAATCGAAAAGAATCGAATCAAATTTAATGGAATCGAAAAGAATCGAATTGAATCGAAAAGAATCGAAATGAAACAAATCAGATCAAATGGAAAAGCATCAAATCGAATTGAAAAGAATCGAATCGAATCGAAATGAATCGAATCAGAAAGACTCGAATCGAAAAGAATCGAATTGAAAAGAATCGAATCGAATCGAAAAGACTCGAATCGAATTAAAAATATCAAATCGAATCGAATCGCAAAGAATCGAATTGAAAAGACTCGAATTGAAACGAATCGATTTGAAACGAAAAGAATCGAATCGAATCGAATCGAATTGAAAGAATCGAATTGAATAGAAAAAAATCGAATAGAAAAGAATCGAACCGAAAAGAAAAGAATCAAATTGAATCAGTCGATTAAGTTCTAGTCGAATCGAATCAAAAAGCATGAAATGGAGTCGAATCGAATCGAAAAGAATCGAATCGAATCGAAAAGAATCGAATTGTATCTAATCAAAAAGAATCGAATCGTATCGATTCGAATCGAAAAGAATCCAATTGCATCATCGAATGGAAACTAATCGAATTGAATAGAATAGAAAAGAATCGAATCGAATCAAATCGAAAACAATCAAATTGAATTGATCGAAAAGAATCGAATTGAATCAAATCGAATCGAAATGAAAAGAATCGAATCGATTCAAATAGAAAAGAATCGAATCGAAAAGAATCAAATCGACACGGAAAGAATCGAATCGAATCAAAAAGTATCGAATTGATTCGAAAACATTCGAATCGAAAAGAATCGAATTGAAATGAATCCGATCGAAATGAAAAGAATCTACTCGATTCGAATCCAAAAGAATCGAATCCAAAAGAATCGAATCGAATCCAAAAGAATCGAATTGAATTGAATCAAAAGAAATGAATTGAATTGAATCAAAAAGGAACTAATCGCATCAAATCGAAAAAACTCGAATAGAATGAAATCGAATCAAAAAGAATCGAATAGGGATCCCTGGGTGGCGCAGCGGTTTGGCGCCTGCCTTTGGCCCAGGGCACGATCCTGGAGACCCGGGATCGAATCCCACGTCGGGCTCCCGGTGCATGGAGCCTGCTTCTCCCTCTGCCTGTGTCTCTGCCTCTCTCTCTCTCTAACTGTGCCTATCATAAATAAATAAAAAGTAAAAAAAAAAAAAGAATCGAATAGATTCGAATAAAAAAGAATCGAATTGAGGGATCCCTGGGTGGCGCAGCGGTTTAGCGCCTGCCTTTGGCCCAGGGCGCGATCCTGGAGACCCGGGATCGAATCCCACATCGGGCTCCCACTGCATGGAGCCTGCTTCTCCCTCTGCCTGTGTCTCTGCCTCTCTGTCTCTCTCTGTGACTATCATAAAAAAAAGAATCGAATTGAATCGCGTTGAAAAAAATCATAAAGAATCAAATCGAAAAGAATCGAATTCCATGTAACGAAAAGATTCGAATTGAAAAGAATCGAATCGAAACAAAAGAATCGAATCGAATCGACATGAATCCAAAAGAATCGAATCAAAACGAATCGAAAAGAAACAAATCAAGTAGAATCTAAAAGAATCGAATCGAATCAAATCGAAAAAATTCGAATAGAATTGAATCGAAAAGAATCAAAACGAATCGAACCGAAGAGAATCGATTCGAATCAAAATAAAAAGTATCGTATCAAATCGAATCGAAAAGAATCATATCAAATAGAATCGAAAGAATGGAATCAAATCTAAAACAATCGAATCGAATCGAAAAGAATCGGATTGAATGGAATCGAATCGAAAAGAATAGAATAGAATCGAAAGAAATCGAATAGAATCAAATCAAATCAAATCAAAAAGAATCGAATTGAATTGATCCTAACCAAAATAAGCGAAATGAATCGACTCGAACCGAAAAAATCAAATCGAAAAGAATCTAATCTCAACGAAAATCATCGAAATGAATAGAATCGAACTGAATCAAATCGAAAAGAATCGAATGGAATCCAATCGAAAAGAATCAAATTGATTCGAATCGAAACAAATTGAATCCAATCGAAAGAATCTAATTGAATCGAATCGAAAAGAATCGAATTCAATCAAAACGAATCGATTCGAATGGAATAGAAAAGAATAGAATAGAATAGAATCGAAAAGAATCCAATCGAATCGAAAAGAATCGAATCGAAAAGAATTGAATCGAATCGAAAAGAAACGAATCGAACCGAATCAAAAAGAAAACAATCGAATCGAATCAACTACAAAAGAATCGCTTTGAATAGCATAGAATTGAAAAGAATCGAATCAATCGAATTGAAAACAATCGAATCGAAAAGAATCGAATCAAAAAAAGTCGAATCGAAACGAAAACAATCGAATCGAATCTAAAAGAATCGTATTGAATTGAATCGAGTCGAAAAGACTCGAATCAAAAAGACTCGAATCGAATTGAATCAAATCGAAAAGAATCTAATAGAAACCACTCGAACAGAATCAAATCGAAATGATTCAAAATGAATCGAATCGAATAGAATCGAAAAAATCGAAACGATTCGAAACGAAATGAATCGAAGAGAATCGATTAGAATCGAAATGAAAAGAATCGTATTGAATCGAATCAAAAAGAATCAAATCAAATCGAATCGAAAGAATTGAATCAAATCGAAAAGCATCGAATCGAATCGAAAAGAATCGAAATGAACGGAATCAAATCGAAAAGAATCGAATCGAATCGAAAAGAATCGAATCAAATTTAATGGAATCGAAAAGAATCGAATTGAATCGAAAAGAATCGAAATGAAACAAATCAGATCAAATGGAAAAGCATCAAATCGAATTGAAAAGAATCGAATCGAATCGAAATGAATCGAATCAAAAAGACTCGAATCGAAAAGAATCGAATTGAAAAGAATCGAATCGAATCGAAAAGACTCGAATCGAATTAAAAATATCAAATCGAATCGAATCGCAAAGAATCGAATTGAAAAGACTCGAATTGAAACGAATCGATTTGAAACGAAAAGAATCGAATCGAATCGAATCGAATTGAAAGAATCGAATTGAATAGAAAAAAATCGAATAGAAAAGAATCGAACCGAAAAGAAAAGAATCAAATTGAATCAGTCGATTAAGTTCTAGTCGAATCGAATCAAAAAGCATGAAATGGAGTCGAATCGAATCGAAAAGAATCGAATCGAATCGAAAAGAATCGAATTGTATCTAATCAAAAAGAATCGAATCGTATCGATTCGAATCGAAAAGAATCCAATTGCATCATCGAATGGAAACTAATCGAATTGAATAGAATAGAAAAGAATCGAATCGAATCAAATCGAAAACAATCAAATTGAATTGATCGAAAAGAATCGAATTGAATCAAATCGAATCGAAATGAAAAGAATCGAATCGATTCAAATAGAAAAGAATCGAATCGAAAAGAATCAAATCGACACGGAAAGAATCGAATCGAATCAAAAAGTATCGAATTGATTCGAAAACATTCGAATCGAAAAGAATCGAATTGAAATGAATCCGAACGAAATGAAAAGAATCTACTCGATTCGAATCCAAAAGAATCGAATCCAAAAGAATCGAATCGAATCCAAAAGAATCGAATTGAATTGAATCAAAAGAAATGAATTGAATTGAATCAAAAAGGAACTAATCGCATCAAATCGAAAAAACTCGAATAGAATCAAATTGAATAAAAAAGAATCGAATTGAGGGATCCCTGGGTGGCGCAGCGGTTTGGCGCCTGCCTTTGGCCCAGGGGCGATCCTGGAGACCCGGGATCGAATCCCACGTCGGGCTCCCGGTGCATGGAGCCTGCTTCTCCCTCTGCCTGTGTCTCTGCCTCTCTCTCTCTCTAACTGTGCCTATCATAAATAAATAAAAAGTAAAAAAAAAATAAAGAATCGAATAGATTCGAATAAAAAAGAATCGAATTGAGGGATCCCTGGGTGGCGCAGCTGTTTAGCGCCAGCCTTTGGCCCAGGGCGCGATCCTGGAGACCCGGGATCGAATCCCACATCGGGCTCCCACTGCATGGAGCCTGCTTCTCCCTCTGCCTGTGTCTCTGCCTCTCTGTCTCTCTCTGTGACTATCATAAAAAAAAGAATCGAATTGAATCGCGTTGAAAAAAATCATAAAGAATCAAATCGAAAAGAATCGAATTCCATGTAACGAAAAGATTCGAATTGAAAAGAATCGAATCGAAACAAAAGAATCGAATCGAATCGACATGAATCACAAAGAATCGAATCAAAACGAATCGAAAAGAAACAAATCAAGTAGAATCTAAAAGAATCGAATCGAATCAAATCGAAAAAATTCGAATAGAATTGAATCGAAAAGAATCAAAACGAATCGAACCGAAGAGAATCGATTCGAATCAAAATAAAAAGTATCGTATCAAATCGAATCGAAAAGAATCATATCAAATAGAATCGAAAGAATGGAATCAAATCTAAAACAATCGAATCGAATCGAAAAGAATCGGATTGAATGGAATCGAATCGAAAAGAATAGAATAGAATCGAAAGAAATCGAATAGAATCAAATCAAATCAAATCAAAAAGAATCGAATTGAATTGATCCTAACCAAAATAAGCGAAATGAATCGACTCGAACCGAAAAAAATCAAATCGAAAAGAATCTAATCTCAACGAAAATCATCGAAATGAATAGAATCGAACTGAATCAAATCGAAAAGAATCGAATGGAATCCAATCGAAAAGAATCAAATTGATTCGAATCGAAACAAATTGAATCCAATCGAAAGAATCTAATTGAATCGAATCGAAAAGAATCGAATTCAATCAAAACGAATCGATTCGAATGGAATAGAAAAGAATAGAATAGAATAGAATCGAAAAGAATCAAATCGAATCGAGAAGAATCGAATCGAAAAGAATTGAATCGAATCGAAAAGAAACGAATCGAACCGAATCAAAAAGAAAACAATCGAATCGAATCAACTACAAAAGAATCGCTTTGAATAGCATAGAATTGAAAAGAATCGAATCAATCGAATTGAAAACAATCGAATCGAAAAGAATCGAATCAAAAAAAGTCGAATCGAAACGAAAACAATCGAATCGAATCTAAAAGAATCGTATTGAATTGAATCGAGTCGAAAAGACTCGAATCAAAAAGACTCGAATCGAATTGAATCAAATCGAAAAGAATCTAATAGAAACCACTCGAACAGAATCAAATCGAAATGATTCAAAATGAATCGAATCGAATAGAATCGAAAAAAATCGAAACGAATCGAAACGAAATGAATCGAAGAGAATCGATTAGAATCGAAATGAAAAGAATCGTATTGAATCGAATCAAAAAGAATCAAATCAAATCGAATCGAAAGAATTGAATCAAATCGAAAAGCATCCAATCGAATCGAAAAGAATCGAACTGAATGGAATCAAATCGAAAAGAATCGAATCGAATCGAAAAGAATCGAATCAAATTTAATGGAATCGAAAAGAATCGAATTGAATCGAAAAGAATCGAAATGAAACAAATCAGATCAAATGGAAAAGCATCAAATCGAATTGAAAAGAATCGAATCGAATCGAAATGAATCGAATCAGAAAGACTCGAATCGAAAAGAATCGAATTGAAAAGAATCGAATCGAATCGAAAAGACTCGAATCGAATTAAAAATATCAAATCGAATCGAATCGCAAAGAATCGAATTGAAAAGACTCGAATTGAAACGAATCGATTTGAAACGAAAAGAATCGAATCGAATCGAATCGAATTGAAAGAATCGAATTGAATAGAAAAAAATCGAATAGAAAAGAATCGAACCGAAAAGAAAAGAATCAAATTGAATCAGTCGATTAAGTTCTAGTCGAATCGAATCAAAAAGCATGAAATGGAGTCGAATCGAATCGAAAAGAATCGAATCGAATCGAAAAGAATCGAATTGTATCTAATCAAAAAGAATCGAATCGTATCGATTCGAATCGAAAAGAATCCAATTGCATCATCGAATGGAAACTAATCGAATTGAATAGAATAGAAAAGAATAGAATCGAATCAAATCGAAAACAATCAAATTGAATTGATCGAAAAGAATCGAATTGAATCAAATCGAATCGAAATGAAAAGAATCGAATCGATTCAAATAGAAAAGAATCGAATCGAAAAGAATCAAATCGACACGGAAAGAATCGAATCGAATCAAAAAGTATCGAATTGATTCGAAAACATTCGAATCGAAAAGAATCGAATTGAAATGAATCCGATCGAAATGAAAAGAATCTACTCGATTCGAATCCAAAAGAATCGAATCCAAAAGAATCGAATCGAATCCAAAAGAATCGAATTGAATTGAATCAAAAGAAATGAATTGAATTGAATCAAAAAGGAACTAATCGCATCAAATCGAAAAAACTCGAATAGAATGAAATCGAATCAAAAAGAATCGAATAGGGATCCCTGGGTGGCGCAGCGGTTTGGCGCCTGCCTTTGGCCCAGGGCACGATCCTGGAGACCCGGGATCGAATCCCACGTCGGGCTCCCGGTGCATGGAGCCTGCTTCTCCCTCTGCCTGTGTCTCTGCCTCTCTCTCTCTCTAACTGTGCCTATCATAAATAAATAAAAAGTAAAAAAAAAAAAAGAATCGAATAGATTCGAATAAAAAAGAATCGAATTGAGGGATCCCTGGGTGGCGCAGCGGTTTAGCGCCTGCCTTTGGCCCAGGGCGCGATCCTGGAGACCCGGGATCGAATCCCACATCGGGCTCCCACTGCATGGAGCCTGCTTCTCCCTCTGCCTGTGTCTCTGCCTCTCTGTCTCTCTCTGTGACTATCATAAAAAAAAGAATCGAATTGAATCGCGTTGAAAAAAATCATAAAGAATCAAATCGAAAAGAATCGAATTCCATGTAACGAAAAGATTCGAATTGAAAAGAATCGAATCGAAACAAAAGAATCGAATCGAATCGACATGAATCCAAAAGAATCGAATCAAAACGAATCGAAAAGAAACAAATCAAGTAGAATCTAAAAGAATCGAATCGAATCAAATCGAAAAAATTCGAATAGAATTGAATCGAAAAGAATCAAAACGAATCGAACCGAAGAGAATCGATTCGAATCAAAATAAAAAGTATCGTATCAAATCGAATCGAAAAGAATCATATCAAATAGAATCGAAAGAATGGAATCAAATCTAAAACAATCGAATCGAATCGAAAAGAATCGGATTGAATGGAATCGAATCGAAAAGAATAGAATAGAATCGAAAGAAATCGAATAGAATCAAATCAAATCAAATCAAAAAGAATCGAATTGAATTGATCCTAACCAAAATAAGCGAAATGAATCGACTCGAACCGAAAAAATCAAATCGAAAAGAATCTAATCTCAACGAAAATCATCGAAATGAATAGAATCGAACTGAATCAAATCGAAAAGAATCGAATGGAATCCAATCGAAAAGAATCAAATTGATTCGAATCGAAACAAATTGAATCCAATCGAAAGAATCTAATTGAATCGAATCGAAAAGAATCGAATTCAATCAAAACGAATCGATTCGAATGGAATAGAAAAGAATAGAATAGAATAGAATCGAAAAGAATCAAATCGAATCGAAAAGAATCGAATCGAAAAGAATTGAATCGAATCGAAAAGAAACGAATCGAACCGAATCAAAAAGAAAACAATCGAATCGAATCAACTACAAAAGAATCGCTTTGAATAGCATAGAATTGAAAAGAATCGAATCAATCGAATTGAAAACAATCGAATCGAAAAGAATCGAATCAAAAAAAGTCGAATCGAAACGAAAACAATCGAATCGAATCTAAAAGAATCGTATTGAATTGAATCGAGTCGAAAAGACTCGAATCAAAAAGACTCGAATCGAATTGAATCAAATCGAAAAGAATCTAATAGAAACCACTCGAACAGAATCAAATCGAAATGATTCAAAATGAATCGAATCGAATAGAATCGAAAAAATCGAAACGATTCGAAACGAAATGAATCGAAGAGAATCGATTAGAATCGAAATGAAAAGAATCGTATTGAATCGAATCAAAAAGAATCAAATCAAATCGAATCGAAAGAATTGAATCAAATCGAAAAGCATCGAATCGAATCGAAAAGAATCGAAATGAACGGAATCAAATCGAAAAGAATCGAATCGAATCGAAAAGAATCGAATCAAATTTAATGGAATCGAAAAGAATCGAATTGAATCGAAAAGAATCGAAATGAAACAAATCAGATCAAATGGAAAAGCATCAAATCGAATTGAAAAGAATCGAATCGAATCGAAATGAATCGAATCAAAAAGACTCGAATCGAAAAGAATCGAATTGAAAAGAATCGAATCGAATCGAAAAGACTCGAATCGAATTAAAAATATCAAATCGAATCGAATCGCAAAGAATCGAATTGAAAAGACTCGAATTGAAACGAATCGATTTGAAACGAAAAGAATCGAATCGAATCGAATCGAATTGAAAGAATCGAATTGAATAGAAAAAAATCGAATAGAAAAGAATCGAACCGAAAAGAAAAGAATCAAATTGAATCAGTCGATTAAGTTCTAGTCGAATCGAATCAAAAAGCATGAAATGGAGTCGAATCGAATCGAAAAGAATCGAATCGAATCGAAAAGAATCGAATTGTATCTAATCAAAAAGAATCGAATCGTATCGATTCGAATCGAAAAGAATCCAATTGCATCATCGAATGGAAACTAATCGAATTGAATAGAATAGAAAAGAATCGAATCGAATCAAATCGAAAACAATCAAATTGAATTGATCGAAAAGAATCGAATTGAATCAAATCGAATCGAAATGAAAAGAATCGAATCGATTCAAATAGAAAAGAATCGAATCGAAAAGAATCAAATCGACACGGAAAGAATCGAATCGAATCAAAAAGTATCGAATTGATTCGAAAACATTCGAATCGAAAAGAATCGAATTGAAATGAATCCGAACGAAATGAAAAGAATCTACTCGATTCGAATCCAAAAGAATCGAATCCAAAAGAATCGAATCGAATCCAAAAGAATCGAATTGAATTGAATCAAAAGAAATGAATTGAATTGAATCAAAAAGGAACTAATCGCATCAAATCGAAAAAACTCGAATAGAATCAAATTGAATAAAAAAGAATCGAATTGAGGGATCCCTGGGTGGCGCAGCGGTTTGGCGCCTGCCTTTGGCCCAGGGGCGATCCTGGAGACCCGGGATCGAATCCCACGTCGGGCTCCCGGTGCATGGAGCCTGCTTCTCCCTCTGCCTGTGTCTCTGCCTCTCTCTCTCTCTAACTGTGCCTATCATAAATAAATAAAAAGTAAAAAAAAAATAAAGAATCGAATAGATTCGAATAAAAAAGAATCGAATTGAGGGATCCCTGGGTGGCGCAGCTGTTTAGCGCCAGCCTTTGGCCCAGGGCGCGATCCTGGAGACCCGGGATCGAATCCCACATCGGGCTCCCACTGCATGGAGCCTGCTTCTCCCTCTGCCTGTGTCTCTGCCTCTCTGTCTCTCTCTGTGACTATCATAAAAAAAAGAATCGAATTGAATCGCGTTGAAAAAAATCATAAAGAATCAAATCGAAAAGAATCGAATTCCATGTAACGAAAAGATTCGAATTGAAAAGAATCGAATCGAAACAAAAGAATCGAATCGAATCGACATGAATCACAAAGAATCGAATCAAAACGAATCGAAAAGAAACAAATCAAGTAGAATCTAAAAGAATCGAATCGAATCAAATCGAAAAAATTCGAATAGAATTGAATCGAAAAGAATCAAAACGAATCGAACCGAAGAGAATCGATTCGAATCAAAATAAAAAGTATCGTATCAAATCGAATCGAAAAGAATCATATCAAATAGAATCGAAAGAATGGAATCAAATCTAAAACAATCGAATCGAATCGAAAAGAATCGGATTGAATGGAATCGAATCGAAAAGAATAGAATAGAATCGAAAGAAATCGAATAGAATCAAATCAAATCAAATCAAAAAGAATCGAATTGAATTGATCCTAACCAAAATAAGCGAAATGAATCGACTCGAACCGAAAAAAATCAAATCGAAAAGAATCTAATCTCAACGAAAATCATCGAAATGAATAGAATCGAACTGAATCAAATCGAAAAGAATCGAATGGAATCCAATCGAAAAGAATCAAATTGATTCGAATCGAAACAAATTGAATCCAATCGAAAGAATCTAATTGAATCGAATCGAAAAGAATCGAATTCAATCAAAACGAATCGATTCGAATGGAATAGAAAAGAATAGAATAGAATAGAATCGAAAAGAATCAAATCGAATCGAGAAGAATCGAATCGAAAAGAATTGAATCGAATCGAAAAGAAACGAATCGAACCGAATCAAAAAGAAAACAATCGAATCGAATCAACTACAAAAGAATCGCTTTGAATAGCATAGAATTGAAAAGAATCGAATCAATCGAATTGAAAACAATCGAATCGAAAAGAATCGAATCAAAAAAAGTCGAATCGAAACGAAAACAATCGAATCGAATCTAAAAGAATCGTATTGAATTGAATCGAGTCGAAAAGACTCGAATCAAAAAGACTCGAATCGAATTGAATCAAATCGAAAAGAATCTAATAGAAACCACTCGAACAGAATCAAATCGAAATGATTCAAAATGAATCGAATCGAATAGAATCGAAAAAAATCGAAACGAATCGAAACGAAATGAATCGAAGAGAATCGATTAGAATCGAAATGAAAAGAATCGTATTGAATCGAATCAAAAAGAATCAAATCAAATCGAATCGAAAGAATTGAATCAAATCGAAAAGCATCCAATCGAATCGAAAAGAATCGAAATGAATGGAATCAAATCGAAAAGAATCGAATCGAATCGAAAAGAATCGAATCAAATTTAATGGAATCGAAAAGAATCGAATTGAATCGAAAAGAATCGAAATGAAACAAATCAGATCAAATGGAAAAGCATCAAATCGAATTGAAAAGAATCGAATCGAATCGAAATGAATCGAATCAGAAAGACTCGAATCGAAAAGAATCGAATTGAAAAGAATCGAATCGAATCGAAAAGACTCGAATCGAATTAAAAATATCAAATCGAATCGAATCGCAAAGAATCGAATTGAAAAGACTCGAATTGAAACGAATCGATTTGAAACGAAAAGAATCGAATCGAATCGAATCGAATTGAAAGAATCGAATTGAATAGAAAAAAATCGAATAGAAAAGAATCGAACCGAAAAGAAAAGAATCAAATTGAATCAGTCGATTAAGTTCTAGTCGAATCGAATCAAAAAGCATGAAATGGAGTCGAATCGAATCGAAAAGAATCGAATCGAATCGAAAAGAATCGAATTGTATCTAATCAAAAAGAATCGAATCGTATCGATTCGAATCGAAAAGAATCCAATTGCATCATCGAATGGAAACTAATCGAATTGAATAGAATAGAAAAGAATAGAATCGAATCAAATCGAAAACAATCAAATTGAATTGATCGAAAAGAATCGAATTGAATCAAATCGAATCGAAATGAAAAGAATCGAATCGATTCAAATAGAAAAGAATCGAATCGAAAAGAATCAAATCGACACGGAAAGAATCGAATCGAATCAAAAAGTATCGAATTGATTCGAAAACATTCGAATCGAAAAGAATCGAATTGAAATGAATCCGATCGAAATGAAAAGAATCTACTCGATTCGAATCCAAAAGAATCGAATCCAAAAGAATCGAATCGAATCCAAAAGAATCGAATTGAATTGAATCAAAAGAAATGAATTGAATTGAATCAAAAAGGAACTAATCGCATCAAATCGAAAAAACTCGAATAGAATGAAATCGAATCAAAAAGAATCGAATAGGGATCCCTGGGTGGCGCAGCGGTTTGGCGCCTGCCTTTGGCCCAGGGCACGATCCTGGAGACCCGGGATCGAATCCCACGTCGGGCTCCCGGTGCATGGAGCCTGCTTCTCCCTCTGCCTGTGTCTCTGCCTCTCTCTCTCTCTAACTGTGCCTATCATAAATAAATAAAAAGTAAAAAAAAAAAAAGAATCGAATAGATTCGAATAAAAAAGAATCGAATTGAGGGATCCCTGGGTGGCGCAGCGGTTTAGCGCCTGCCTTTGGCCCAGGGCGCGATCCTGGAGACCCGGGATCGAATCCCACATCGGGCTCCCACTGCATGGAGCCTGCTTCTCCCTCTGCCTGTGTCTCTGCCTCTCTGTCTCTCTCTGTGACTATCATAAAAAAAAGAATCGAATTGAATCGCGTTGAAAAAAATCATAAAGAATCAAATCGAAAAGAATCGAATTCCATGTAACGAAAAGATTCGAATTGAAAAGAATCGAATCGAAACAAAAGAATCGAATCGAATCGACATGAATCCAAAAGAATCGAATCAAAACGAATCGAAAAGAAACAAATCAAGTAGAATCTAAAAGAATCGAATCGAATCAAATCGAAAAAATTCGAATAGAATTGAATCGAAAAGAATCAAAACGAATCGAACCGAAGAGAATCGATTCGAATCAAAATAAAAAGTATCGTATCAAATCGAATCGAAAAGAATCATATCAAATAGAATCGAAAGAATGGAATCAAATCTAAAACAATCGAATCGAATCGAAAAGAATCGGATTGAATGGAATCGAATCGAAAAGAATAGAATAGAATCGAAAGAAATCGAATAGAATCAAATCAAATCAAATCAAAAAGAATCGAATTGAATTGATCCTAACCAAAATAAGCGAAATGAATCGACTCGAACCGAAAAAATCAAATCGAAAAGAATCTAATCTCAACGAAAATCATCGAAATGAATAGAATCGAACTGAATCAAATCGAAAAGAATCGAATGGAATCCAATCGAAAAGAATCAAATTGATTCGAATCGAAACAAATTGAATCCAATCGAAAGAATCTAATTGAATCGAATCGAAAAGAATCGAATTCAATCAAAACGAATCGATTCGAATGGAATAGAAAAGAATAGAATAGAATAGAATCGAAAAGAATCAAATCGAATCGAAAAGAATCGAATCGAAAAGAATTGAATCGAATCGAAAAGAAACGAATCGAACCGAATCAAAAAGAAAACAATCGAATCGAATCAACTACAAAAGAATCGCTTTGAATAGCATAGAATTGAAAAGAATCGAATCAATCGAATTGAAAACAATCGAATCGAAAAGAATCGAATCAAAAAAAGTCGAATCGAAACGAAAACAATCGAATCGAATCTAAAAGAATCGTATTGAATTGAATCGAGTCGAAAAGACTCGAATCAAAAAGACTCGAATCGAATTGAATCAAATCGAAAAGAATCTAATAGAAACCACTCGAACAGAATCAAATCGAAATGATTCAAAATGAATCGAATCGAATAGAATCGAAAAAATCGAAACGATTCGAAACGAAATGAATCGAAGAGAATCGATTAGAATCGAAATGAAAAGAATCGTATTGAATCGAATCAAAAAGAATCAAATCAAATCGAATCGAAAGAATTGAATCAAATCGAAAAGCATCGAATCGAATCGAAAAGAATCGAAATGAACGGAATCAAATCGAAAAGAATCGAATCGAATCGAAAAGAATCGAATCAAATTTAATGGAATCGAAAAGAATCGAATTGAATCGAAAAGAATCGAAATGAAACAAATCAGATCAAATGGAAAAGCATCAAATCGAATTGAAAAGAATCGAATCGAATCGAAATGAATCGAATCAAAAAGACTCGAATCGAAAAGAATCGAATTGAAAAGAATCGAATCGAATCGAAAAGACTCGAATCGAATTAAAAATATCAAATCGAATCGAATCGCAAAGAATCGAATTGAAAAGACTCGAATTGAAACGAATCGATTTGAAACGAAAAGAATCGAATCGAATCGAATCGAATTGAAAGAATCGAATTGAATAGAAAAAAATCGAATAGAAAAGAATCGAACCGAAAAGAAAAGAATCAAATTGAATCAGTCGATTAAGTTCTAGTCGAATCGAATCAAAAAGCATGAAATGGAGTCGAATCGAATCGAAAAGAATCGAATCGAATCGAAAAGAATCGAATTGTATCTAATCAAAAAGAATCGAATCGTATCGATTCGAATCGAAAAGAATCCAATTGCATCATCGAATGGAAACTAATCGAATTGAATAGAATAGAAAAGAATCGAATCGAATCAAATCGAAAACAATCAAATTGAATTGATCGAAAAGAATCGAATTGAATCAAATCGAATCGAAATGAAAAGAATCGAATCGATTCAAATAGAAAAGAATCGAATCGAAAAGAATCAAATCGACACGGAAAGAATCGAATCGAATCAAAAAGTATCGAATTGATTCGAAAACATTCGAATCGAAAAGAATCGAATTGAAATGAATCCGAACGAAATGAAAAGAATCTACTCGATTCGAATCCAAAAGAATCGAATCCAAAGAATCGAATCGAATCCAAAAGAATCGAATTGAATTGAATCAAAAGAAATGAATTGAATTGAATCAAAAAGGAACTAATCGCATCAAATCGAAAAAACTCGAATAGAATCAAATTGAATAAAAAAGAATCGAATTGAGGGATCCCTGGGTGGCGCAGCGGTTTGGCGCCTGCCTTTGGCCCAGGGGCGATCCTGGAGACCCGGGATCGAATCCCACGTCGGGCTCCCGGTGCATGGAGCCTGCTTCTCCCTCTGCCTGTGTCTCTGCCTCTCTCTCTCTCTAACTGTGCCTATCATAAATAAATAAAAAGTAAAAAAAAAATAAAGAATCGAATAGATTCGAATAAAAAAGAATCGAATTGAGGGATCCCTGGGTGGCGCAGCTGTTTAGCGCCAGCCTTTGGCCCAGGGCGCGATCCTGGAGACCCGGGATCGAATCCCACATCGGGCTCCCACTGCATGGAGCCTGCTTCTCCC